>NW_027250041.1:0-47877 GCF_030848795.1 Temnothorax nylanderi
GAGAGGAGAGAGAGATAGAGAGAGAGTGTGTATACTACAAAGTATTTTTCACGTATTTTGTGTTCGCAGTTATTCAGGTAATACGATCGTTTTTTGCTTTAATTGTACAGTTTTAATACCAACTATTCTTTGCTTTCATGAATATAATTTATTTTTTATTTTAATTTAATCAAATCATAAACTGTTATCTGCTCTATTTAAAGCAGTGAAACGCACGCAATACTGCTTATCCCATCAACCTGAATGTGCTTTTGCTTAGTAAAATGGAAATAATCTTTTTTCGTAGGTGTTGAATCTTATAAAAAAATTTAGCAATTTTGTAAAGATTTCTTTTAAGAAATTTCGATAATTACTGTCAATGTAGGATTGCCTTAAAGGCTTATGTGTACTATAGTGGGTGAACCATAGTGGTATACCCAGACTAATAATTATTTTGGCTTTATGCATTTGATTTTTTTTTACGTAATTGTTTTTTTGGATATTTTTGATGATCATATAATAAAAAAATTATTTTATGGAAATTGGGAGTGGGTGCAAAAACGGCTTTAAGGATTCTTTTCCTGGCGTCTACTACAGGTTGTTATTTATATTTAGGGAAAAATTGTTTTACTTTTTAGTACGCTTTGTCTCTTCTCTTTTTTTAAATCGATATGGCACTTGAGTTTTTAAATGTTAATGGAGAGATGGTGCTTCACACTATTGTCCCGATCACAGGGGATGGAGCTTGCCTGTTTAGGTCCCTCTCCTATCTCATGTATTACAATCAGTTAATGGCTAGGGATGTGCGTGAACTAATCGTAAAACATGTGGTGGATAATTGGGAGGAATTCTCTATTATGTCCCACGACAGCGAGGGGACAATTACACCAGCTCTGCTGAATATCTCGCTCACATGTCCCAACCATTTACTTATGGTGGTTTATGCGAGTTGGTGGCGGCTGGGCAACTATTTAGGTTTGTCTTCGAGGTTTACCGCAATGGTGAGCTCTATAAGAGTTTCGGTGTTGAGGGTCACCCTGTTAAGAGGCTACGTTTTACGCACGCGCAGGACCTTTCTAAGGGACATTTCGATGCGTACGTGCCACGTAAACCTGAAGAATTGACCACCACACCACTCTTCTCTCAGTCTGACCACGCCTCAAACGTTTCACAACCATCACCTCTTTTTGTTCACAAAAAGGCTTCTGGCAAACGTCGTGCTAGATATACCAACGTTAAAAAAAGAAGCAACTTCAAGATGCGGCAAGAAAATATGCGCAGAATAACCCCGAGGTGAACAGAGCAGCGGTAGCCAGGTACCAACAAAATAACCCCGAGGTAACAGAGCAGCGGTGAGCCAGGCACCCACAAAATAACCCCGAGGTACACAGTGCGAAACAGTTTCGATATGAACAAAGTCATCCTGGAAAACGATTAGAAAGGCGAGCACTTCCGTGGAAGGTCAAAGCTTATTCAGGCATGGCATATGATCCTGATGTGGCTTATGAAGCAGACAGCATTATAGCTCTGGGTACCATGAGCCACAAGTGCAAGTACTGCAATGCCCTCAAGTGGAAGGAGGAGGCCCCCGGCATGTGTTGCAGCGCTGGAAAGGTGCAGCTTTCACCCTTCGAACCTCTGCCCGAGCCTCTCTACAGTTTGGTAATGGGCAGTCACCCAGAGCACGTCCACTTTATGAACCGTGTTCGGAAGTACAATGGCTGCTTTAACATGACATCATTCGGAGCCAAGCAGGTTCTACAAGATGGCTTCATGCCGACCTTTAAAGTTCAGGGGCAAGTATATCACTTGGTAGGAAGTCTGCTGCCAGCACCTGAACAGGAAGCCCAATTCCTACAAATTTATTTCGTGGGCGAGGATGAAAGGGAAGTGCGTTTGAGATGCAGCAATTTTCCTGATGTCAAACAGGAATTAGTCAAAGAATTGCAGAGGATGCTACATGAAGTCAACAGCTATATAAAAGACCTGAAAACCACTCTAGAAAAAGTACCTCCAACTTGCAAAAAATTCGAGGTCATTATTCATGCAGATAAAAAGCCCGTTGATGTTCATGGAGGACGCTTCAATGCACCAACAGCAAATGAAGTAGCTCTGGTGATTGTTGGACAGCAATTCGAGCAGCGAGATATTGTGTTGCAGAGCCACGACAACACACTGCGGCGCATCAGCGAGATTCACCGATCATACGACGCCTTGCAGTACCCGCTTTTGTTTTGCCGTGGCGAAGATGGGTACTCTATTGCCCTGCCTCAGCGTGATCCTCAGACTAAGTTGCCCCTCAAGAATACAGTTTCCGCAGCGAGCTTTTACTCGTACCGTGTCATGGTCAGGCAAGGGGAAGTCAACCACTTGGTGTACTTTCGTTCTCTTTTTAGTCAATTTTTGGTTGACATGTACGCCAAAATAGAGACTGAAAGGTTGAACTATATTAGGAACAACCAGGCGCAGCTGAGGGCAGACAGCTACATTCACCTGAGAGACGCCGTCGGAAAGCAGGATGCTGACGTTGCTCAGCTGGGTCAAATGGTGGTGCTTCCGTCATCCTTCACTGGAGGACCACGCTATATGCATGAGCGGACTCAAGACGCTATGACATACGTCCGCTACCACGGCCGTCCTGATTTGTTCATCACTTTTACTTGTAACCCTAAGTGGAAAGATATCACAGATGTACTGCTGTCAGGGCAAAAATCTCACGATCGTCACGACATTATAGCTAGGGTATTTCATCTCAAGGTGAAGAAGATGATGGCTCTCTTAAACAAGGGCAATCTGTTTGGAAAAGTGTGGTGCTTCATGTACTCTGTAGAGTGGCAAAAGCGAGGTCTGCCTCACATCCACATCTTGCTGTGGCTAGAGCAGCGCATCTTCCCTGATATGATCGACAAAGTCATCTGTGCTGAAATACCTGATCCCGTGCAAGACTCTCTTCTTCATAATATTGTCAAGGCCAACATGATTCATGGTCCCTGCGGGGGCTTAAATCGTAATTCGCCTTGTATGAAAGGAGGCAATTGCAGCAAGAGGTACCCACGGCTACTTCTCAAAAACACTCAGACAGGAAATGATGGATACCCGCAATATCGGAGGAGGTCTCAAGCTGAT
Organism: Temnothorax nylanderi; assembly: GCF_030848795.1. Lineage (NCBI taxonomy): Eukaryota > Metazoa > Arthropoda > Insecta > Hymenoptera > Formicidae > Temnothorax > Temnothorax nylanderi. Next base: position 3,106 of record NW_027250041.1, read on the forward strand.
GGTGGGTTTACCGTAAAAATCAATGATATAGAGCTGGATAACCGCTGGGTAGTGCCCTATAACCCTGTTTTATTACGTATTTTTAATGCTCATATTAATGTGGAATTATGCACTTCAGTCAAGTCCATCAAGTACATTTGCAAGTACGTGAATAAGGGCAGTGACCAAGCGACTTTTGCTTTAGAGAGTGAGAGAGATGAGGTAAAGTTGTACGAGAGTGGGCGGTACATCAGCAGCTCAGAGGCAATTTGGAGAATCTTGGCGTTCCCTATTCATGAGAGATATCCTACTATCTTCCATCTCGCTGTTCACCTCGAGAATGGTCAGCGTGTGTACTTCAATTCCAAAAACTTGGTTGAGAGGCTTAGCAACCCACCTCAGACAACACTCTTGGCTTTCTTCGAGCTGTGCAAAACCGACGATTTTGCAAAAACCCTCTTGTACTGTGAGGTTCCTTCTTATTTTGTGTTTAAAAATAACAAGTTTGAGAGAAGAAAGCGGGGGATGGATGTCGACGGCTGGCCAGGAATAAAGAAGGACCATGCGCTGGGAAGAGTGTATACCATCCATCCAAATAACACCGAGTGTTATTATCTTCGCTTGCTGCTGCATGAGATTCGAGGTCCAACGTCCTTTTTAGATCTAAAGATTGCAAATGGTGTCCTTTGTTCAACATTTCAGTCTGCATGCAAAGCATTAGGTTTGCTGGAAGATGACAAACACTGGGACAATACCTTGGAAGAAGCTGCCTTATGTGATTCTCCTTTCAAGTTGCGAGAGCTCTTTACAGTGATGTTGGTATTCTGTCAACTTACCGAACCTCTGAGTCTTTGGGAAAAGTACAAAGACAGCCTTTCAGAAGACATTACACGACAGGTGGAGAGAGAGTTGCAAGGCAATGCACAGCAGGTGATGGACGAGGTGTATAACAGATGTTTGGTGCTGATTGAGGACACAGTGTTGGCTTTGGGAGGACAGGAGTTACACCAATACGGCCTGTCTCAGCCAAAGAGATCAGGAGAAGTCTTGAAAAATCGAGATTATCTGAGAGAGACCAACTACGACGTAAACACCTTGGCACAAGTGGTATCGATTAACGAGGGTTTGCTGACAGATGAGCAGTTCGCTGTCTATCGGCAGGTCCTTAGCAGCATTGAGTCAAGTGCTGGTCAGGTCTTTTTTCTGGATGCTCCTGGTGGTACTGGAAAAACCTTCCTGATCAACTTACTCCTGGCAAAAGTAAGAAGTGAACGTGGCATCGCCTTGGCTGTTGCATCTTCTGGCATTGCTGCTACGCTGTTGGAGGGAGGCAAGACCGCTCACGCTGCTTTTAAGCTGCCCCTCAATCTCAACCATGCAGAAACACCCCTATGCAATATTTCAAAACAAAGCAACATGGCTCAAGTGTTGCAGGACTGTAAGCTTATTGTTTGGGATGAGAGCACCATGGCACATAAAGGAGTTTTGAGGCACTGAGCACAACTCTAAAAGATATTAGGGGCAACGATGGAGTGATGGGGGAGTCACCGTGCTGCTGGCTGGAGACTTCCGACAGACTTTACCAGTAGTGCCAAGGGGACTAGAGCTGACGAGGTTAAAGCATGTATCAAGGCATCACATTTATGGCCCCTTATCTGGAAACTCTCTCTCAGAAAGAATATGAGGGTATACTTGAGAGGCGATGTCTCCGCGGGGCAATTCTCCAAACTCCTACTTAAAATAGGGGATGGAAAGTATACCGAGTCTTAGGGAAAGGTGATTATTCCTGAATCTTTTATTAGTAGTGACAACCCTACTATTTTATTGAAAATATTACCCTGATATCGTGTGATATCAATGATAAATATTAATTGGCAATACGTTTAAATAACCTTTTATTTTCTTAAAACAAAAGTCTTTTGTTTTTATAGACATTTATGATGTCTAACAAAGATAATGAAAATGTATGTAAAACATGGATAAATAGAAAATATTCTATTCAAAATATTTAAAAAATGTATTTTTATGTAATGTATTTTATACAGTTATAGTGTATAAAAAATTTTAATAAATACATAAAATAAAAATAATTGTGTACCTATGCTAAATATATTATCTATTTTTTTTTAAGTAGGGAAATCCTCATGGATACCATTGACCCCGGGGGAAGTCAAGGGTTACGCCGGACTCTTACCGGCTAAAACCCTATTGTGACCACCCGGCATACAGGAAATTTCCTGGATACACTGTCGTATTTCTTTGGGGAAGTCCCACTGCCACGCGCTCTTCGCGCCCACGTCCAGGGTAGAGTCCTATATTAGTAGAGAGACGCAAACTTTACCCCCACTTTGCTGTCGTCGCCATCTTGTGATCGTACCCCCACCTTATTGCTGCCGTCAGCCGTCACTATCTAGCCCATGGTGTTTCTACTTTTAACCTGTTTTAACCAGCGCAATCAGTGCTGTTTACTAAAGTAAGTATTTATTCTTCGTTGCAGTTCAATACCTGTATCGACATTACATCAATTTTTATGTAAGAAATGAAATAATGAAATGCATCGAACGTGACATTTTCGAATATTGAGAGACTTGTTGCTCGTTTGAGGTTAGGCTCCTACCAAGTTTTACGCTTTTCAATAATTTTCTTTTGTGCAGGGAGAAAGAGCAAGTTATTTCACTGTCATATCAGCGAACCTGCTGGTCCATTTCTGAATATGTGTGAGGTAAATTCAGTTTTTTTTATCTCAAATAAATTACAAATATCCGTCGACCCTAGTACTGTTGCTTAACCTTGATCTTTCTGCAGAGCTCCAATTTAAATCTCATCTCTGCTCCATCGTCTAAGGCGGATGAAATACAGTATCTCAAATTCCAGACCAGAATAGTGGAAGAAAAATTGAAAAATCTTCAAGAGGAGTATAACAGTGACTTTGCTACTTTTGAAAAAATGGTTTGTGAGATACACCTAATGAAGCAGGAGCTATACGTTGGCAAGCGCTTGCTAAAGGTTTTGAGCTATAATGGAGTTTGTAAAGAGTCTTAGTGTTTTGGGCTCGTTCTGTCTATAACGTAATTATAAACGGACTAATTGTATATTTATAATTTATAATGTAATAATACAGTGCCTCGCATTAATGTTCGGACATCATAATACTTGAAAAAAATTAATCCGTATATTTATTTAAGAAATGTTGTTCTTTTAGTAAGTTGAAGCACAAAATGATACCCTACAAAATATTGAACTATTGAAGTTATAGTAATTTAATTCATATGTAAATGTAATTTATACAAAAATATGTTTTTTGTTAAATGTCCGAATATTAATGCAAATCACTATATACATATATAAAATTGTATAATTGTCCTAATTTTGAAATAAATTATTATTTTCACAATATATTCTTTATTTTATGTAAATTTACATTAGTGGTTTATCAGTCTTAAAATATGTAAAAATAAAAATAAAATAAAAATACCCTACCAGAGAGCATAACACAAATAATATACTCTGCATATGAGCATTGGTACATATTATAAATATATAAAATATATAAAATATAAAATATATTATATATAATATGTATGTATTGTGAGATCATGAAATAAACAGTCATAAATTTTGCACAGGTAAAAGACCGAATCAGCGAACGATAGCAAACCTGGCCGCAGTCTTACTGTTATAAACACGTTCAGAGTTCATTTCAGTACGTTTTTTTCTTGTTTTCAATCCATACATTTTCAGTCGCATTGTGATAAATCTCTTCAGGATTTTAGTAGTGATATCATGGCAGAGAGGTACATCTGCTCCTTCCCAGACATACTGTAGCTCTTTTACTAAGAAGTCCACAATGTTCATATTTTTGGCTTCAGTAAGTGTGTCTATCAGGTTGCGGAAAGTAATTTCACTCTTCAAGATTGCTTTGAAACAAGGATTTGACACATACAGAAGGCTCCCCTCTTTGTAGCTCCTCATTTGAACAATAATGGAATAAGGGTGATGCCCTTCACCTTTCCAAAGAACACTTTTGAAACAGTTATCGCAGACTGTCATGTTTGTGCACTTGACACTATGCACAACTGATCCAGCTATGTCATATATTATTGACCACTCCCATTCATCAATGCTGTGCATCTGGTCATCAGTCACCTGTGGGACTTTAATAGCACATGTTTCGAAGAATGCATTCAAGTCTTCTTGTTGTTGTCGTGAGATTGCTGCAGCTTTAGAAAACTCCAGGAAATCGTGTCCAATTTTTTCAACTACAGTGTCATCAACATCATTATCGTAGTTGGTGTTTTTCTTGGTATTGATGCACAGCTGTGACAAGGTAATCATTTTCAAATTTTGTTTCAGATGAAGAGCGTAAGGAACAGGCTGTCTGAAGCGCAGAAGAGAAAACAGGTTTTCGAGACAATCCTGGGTGAAGCGGCCAAGTAATAAAAAAGAGAAACCAACTTCATTCAAAAAATAATTCTGCAGCAATAATAGACAATCAACTGCCATGAGTAGTCCTGTCTGGACTGGTTTCCAGTGACCTTTTGTACCAATCTTCATATGTTGGAATACATAAGCTGTGAATTTAAGATGCTCAATGGCTTTGTTGTATGCATCTTCATTTTTCTTACTGAGAGCTAACTTCTGACCTCTGTTAGTGACAAGAGCAAACCAACGATCTACAAGGGAAATGAAGAAAGCTGTAGTGAGAATTTTTGTATCTCCTGTGGACTTAGCATAGATCTTGAGGCCAATTACCGTTCTTTGACAAATGACAGACCTTGCTGTGGAAACTTTCATTGTGGAGAAGTGATTACTTTTCGTGTGAAGACTAGACTCTTTTAATTTGTTTGCGATATTAAATTCAAACTTGTTTTCATGACGCATTAGTTCTTCTAAGTGTTTAACTTCCACAATAGGATAGCTGAGGCCTTGAGCATGCACAACTGATTGAGGTAAACAAATCACTTTCTGACTCTCCAACATGGAACGGATGTTTTTGAATAAATGCACAGGATCAGGCATGATGCATAATTTGTCTTGTGGTCGTGCTGGGTGAGGGATGGTGCATCTCACTTTACCGTTTTCATAGCGTCCAACATTCCAAGCCCTCCACAAAGATAGATTGTCAGGCCCCATGTCTGAAGTCACAGAGGCAACTTTCAGGCCAATGTTCTCAGCTCTTACAATAACCTCACTGATGATGTCTTTTAATGTATTTTTTGTAACATTACAGTCTGTTTGGTTTGATTTGGAATCAATCTTGTTTGTGAAATAATATGCCACGGCATACTTCCACCGAGTGGTGATTCCTGCTAATGCAATGATTAATGCTTTCTTTGCCAGGCCAGTGTGCCCAGGAAACGTACATAAGCCAATGATCCTTTTACTAGAAGAGTCATACATTTCACCGGGCTTAATAGCCATTTCATCTAATGCTACCATGCAATGCCTCTCACAAAGTGCCATATATGCAACTTGACACTTAACTACATCAAATACTTCTTCCAGAATGCCTGACTCAAACTTCATGTGTTCAACAGCTTGCTGAAGTTTTCTGACTGAAGGAAAAATTGGAAACTTTCTGACGAAATCTGAGTAGCCTTGCGTGCCCCATTTCATTTTGTATATTAGTCCGTCAGTAATAGTTGGAGTGCTCCACTTTCTTCCTTTTGTAGTTTTTGCACATATAGCCTTTAATTGGTCTTGACGCAATCTGCCGGTTAATAATTCATGGCTGCGATGATGGAAATCTTGAAGTCTTTTAAGATCTATTTTCATTTTTTTATGTTGCCTCTTAATACTGTGGTAATTCTTAAAAACTGTCTCTGCCATCTTTTGCATGGAAAAATGTTTTGTCTGGAGTTCGGCTAATTCTTTTTCTTTTAATTCTAATCGCCGCTTCAAAGCTTCCACAGATTCTTCTTCCGTGGTATCTGTAACTGGTGAGGATGTTGATGACTGTTCTTCCGTGATACCTGCAACTGATGAGGATGTTAACGACTGTTCTTCTGTGGTATTTGCAACTGGTGAGGATGTTGACGACTGTTCTTTCATGATATCTGCAACTGGTGAGAATGCTGACAACTGTGTTTCCAATGTAGATATTTTCTTGATTAAATTGACAGAGGTGACAAAAGTTTCTGGGCGGCTAGGAGTGTTATCCAAATTTATGTTAGAAACATCTTTCAAGATACTTCGTGATTGAGAGAGGAGTATCGGAGGATGGGGAATGGCTGGTGGAACACTGGGCAGGTGACAGTAGTTATGATCATTAAAAGAAGAATTATTAAAGGCAGACAAAGAATTTTCTCCTGAAGATAGTAATGATGGAATAGCCGAGCATCGCAACTTTCTTAAACCATCGACCCTCCTCTGCTCCCACTGGTCTAAGCCAAAATGCATCTAAACATTAAAAAAAGGGTACGATTAATTTATTAACAGAAAATTTATTAACAGCAGTAGAAACACATAGTGATGCATACTTCGCAAACTGTGCTATTTGTATAAGGTTGCCAATTTGGACGGTTCACTAATGAAATCCATTTTGCACGCCTTTGTGGTTCTTTTGGAAATTTAAACAATATAAGGCCTTGCTTTTCCTTTACATTACAGCCACTAACTGAACAGTGCCTCATCTGAAATAGATCAAATAAACGAATTATAATGAGAATCCGACGGATGAATTAAAGATTAAGCTGCATATATGTGTGCAGGGCACAAATAAGCAACCCACAATGTCAGTAAAGTCCTCTGCAGTTATTTAACAACACAGAAAAGATATTTCTACTTACCTTGATCACAAGAAATAATAATATAGCATTTATAAACTTTAGTCAACACTGATGTCAGTTGTATAATGCGGGCATTCCCACTCTGCCGCCGCCGCCATCTTGTGATCGTACGCCCTGCTGTCTATTGGTCTATAACCGACCAATCAGAAGGAGGAACAAGTTTGCGTTTCTCTACTAATATAGGACTCTAGTCCAGGGGAGTCAGAAGGACCCTTTAACATACCGCAAAACCTAGAGGCGAAACGGGGCCACACCGTTCCGCCTCCCTAGCTCAGGAGAGTCACGTGCAATAGCCGACATGAACCCCCCGGTCCGTGCCGCCTACGACACTCCGGCGGTTACATGCCTCCCTTCGGGCCTTTGGTCAGGAACGCCCATGACTATCTGCTCGACGCGGGTAGAGAGCCTTCAGGAGAGAGAAGCGCCAACGAGTCATGTGATCAGCCCCGCGTGATTGGCTGGCAATTTGTAGTAAGGTAGACATTGCGAGATTGCGACGCTAATGTAGAAGAGCGCAGGAGAAGTGAGGAGAAGTTAGACTTTAACCTCTCCTCACTTCTCCTGCGCTCTTCTACATTGGCGTCGCAATCTCGCAATGTCTACCTTACTACAAATTGCCAGCCAATCACGCAGGGCTGATCACATGACTCGTTGGCGCCTCTCTCTCCTGGAGGCTCTGTAAACGCGGGCAGCGAGTCGATTCACTCGGGAGCGATAATGTATGATACAGGGCACACATTACCCTCTGTCTACGCAGTGTCATGAGCGGACCATCCCTCTGACCGGAAGTGAAGCAAGGGGACAGACACGGTTTAATCCGTGTCCACCCCTTCCCCCCTTGAAGTCCCGGGGACTACCGGAGGTTTTTTTTTTCTTGACGCAGGGAAATCTTCTACTACTGGGATCCCGGGACTAGCCCGGTTTACCCAGTAGCCCCAAAGGGGAAGACCCCCCTGTCCTCCGGGGAGAGGACAGGGGGAGTGCCGGATTCTATGCATGTACATCGCCCACGATATTACATGCATAGCCTACCGGCTAAAACCCTGCGAGTGTCCTAACCATCATCTATGGGGAGCGCCCGGGAACATTTACTATTGCATCCGGTGCGCTTCCCGATGCTGAGCCCTATACAGGCTACCGTCTCTGAGCTTTGAGCTTTATGGCTCAGAGAGCCTACTTATCTGTGTATGTGGCGGGGTGTGGACACCACCCACCCCGCCACCCTTTCTGTTGATTTGGGAGGTTTGGTCGGCGCCCCGGAATCCCCGCCGGGACGCCGACTTCCCGTCCTCCAGACACCTTCCCCGTCGGAGGGAGATGTCTGAAGGTGCAGCACCTCTCCTATTATGCGTACATAATAGTCGAACTACCGGAGGCTGCGGCCGTCCCCCCGCTCATCTTGCGACAGGCAGGAGGCGGGGCACAGTCCACCTCAGCAGTGCACCACTACCTGACACGTACGGACGTCAAGCAGCGATACCATTGGATAGGGCGATTCGGCAACAGCTCCGCAGCCGTCATCGACCACCCCACCCGAATCTTAGGCCGGTTGTTCTACACTGGTCGTATCGTAGCGTCATAACCTGTAAGTCGTAGAAAAATTGACCAATTACAGTCGAATTTGAGGAGAATAATCAACTGTGATTAGTCAATTTCTTACGAGTTACGACTTAGGATGCTACGATACGACCAATGTAGAATCGACCTTATACCCCGGTCTGCAACCTGCTTCGCTACGAGAAGCGGGCAGCGGACCCAGTACGATTCCTGTCCATTGGGAGACCTTCGGATCTCTCCGACCCGAATGTCACCTAACGGGCACTTCCCTTGGGCATGAATGGTTTTCTGGACAACATTAATTTCCATGCAAAGCGAAGTCCACCCTATCCTACCCCACCTCTGCTTATAGGGCGAAACGAGGTCTATCATTATATGGTTCGGGTTTTCAACTTTCCAGGCGAAACAAAGTCCACCCCCACCCCTGGCTGTGAGGAAGGGGCGTTAGCCCTTTTTCCGCTTATATGTGTACTGTCATATACACATATCAGCAAATTACTCCTCTTAGCATTGACAAATTCATATATTTTTAACTTTTTTTGTTCATAACTTTTATAAGCAATGACCGCCGATTATGTTATAAGAAAAAGTTACTCAGGGTCATGTCCTTGACAACATGTTACAAAATTATGGAAATTGGGAGTACCTCTCCAGTACTAAATATTTATCGCATTATATCTAATTTTTATGACAATATCTTAGAAATTACAAGCGACCCAAATTTTATCAACAGTTTTGGATTCAGGAAGCAAGAATACATACATTTCATCTTCTCTCAATTAATTTCTCGTATAGGCCCTAATTGTGGAGTTTTACCCAATATTTTACTGTCCATGAAATAAAATTTGAAAAATTAAAATGAATAATTATACTAATAATTATATGTGTACAAATAATTTATTTTGATGTATGAAAATATATAATACGTGATTTCTCACTTCTAAAATTACATTATAATGCTTATACTAATTATTATATGAAGTGATAAAACAGGCTTTAATTGAAGGTAAATAAAGAGTTTAAGGTTAGGAAATTTATCAATGGCGTATAAAGGCCTCCGCACAATGAAAAATATAAGGAACAAGGAACAGATATTAGCGATTGGGAATAAAGAATCAAGAATAAAGTTGGATGCACGATAAAAAAATACAGGCAACAGAAACAGAGAATAACAGGCAATAGATTTTTAACATATTGGAAGCTGTGTATTAATGCTACACCAGCTTTATTCCTCATTTCTTATTTTCAATCGTTAATATCTGTTCCTTGTTCCTTATATTTTTCATTGTGTGGAGGCCTTAACAATGTGAGCATTCGTAACATAAACAGCACGCAAAATTTGAATCATAATATTATAATAGAAACACAATTATTATAACATTTTAATTGTTTTAGGTATGAATAGTTCATAAACTTTGTTTTATGTGGAAAACAAAAATAAGTTGTAAATCTCACTTTGCGTTGTATAAATGTATTTGTTAATATATTTTTGTAAATCTCATACCGAAAACATTAAGAGATATGAGACAACTTTGCTTTGCATAGATTGCATAGAAAGTTGCAAACACATACAATAAAATCACAATTATACAGATCAAGGTCGTTGGAGCTGGTTTCTCTATACTAAATAATTACTCTCTTTGAAATCCTAAAATCCCTTTTTTTGAAACATTTTTCATGATAGTGCTTCTTTATTGCCATGCTTGATTGTTCAGGGACTTTTGAGATACACTGTATATTAAAATAACAGAAAGTCCTGGAATTCATCAAATTATATATTTTCCATACTTCCAGGACGCGTCCTGGAAGTTATTGAATTATATATTTTCCATACTTCCAGGACGCGTCCTGGAAGTTATTGAATTATATATTTTTCATACTTCCAGGACAGTCCTGAGAAGGAGTCCTGGAATTTATCGAATGATATATTTGGGTACTTCCGGGACGGTCCTGGAAATAAACGCACGACATAAAAAATTTCCATGCCTGACCTCAATGTTACATAAAGTCCTGGAACTAACCAGTAAATATATAAAATGGTCCTGGAATTCACCGTATGACATATATATAATAAGGTTTTATTTCGTGTGCCAATGATTTCCACTAATTATCTCAGAAAGTATTGGTTTATTGGAAAAGTGTTTTAGATAAAAGTTGAAGGGTTTGAAGGAGACCGCAGTAGACGATTTTATTAAATTTTGGGTCCGGATACAGGCCCTGGATCCAAAATCTAATAAGATTGTCTATTGGCCCCTTCGAACCTTTTAACTTTTATCTGAAACACTTTTCCAAAAAACCAAGTCGTCAATTAACACTTAACGAAGATTAACACAATAACATTTAAACGACACCCAACGATAAAAGGATCATGGCGACACTGATTAAATCGACATAGAACATTAAAGGTTAACACCCTGTTAACACCAAACCAACATCCAACGATGAGGATCGATCTCTAACCTACACTAAACATTGAGGCTTAATCCGCAACCTATAATACACTATTATCATTGAGAATAAACTCCCAATATACACTCATCATTGAGGATTAAACCCACAACTTACCTAAACCTTAATGGTCAACACTCAATCCAGGTAGAACACAAAATCATCCCAGTAAGCAAAAAATCATTATTACAATGTTATTGCAACGATATTCTAGAACTTGTAATGTTGTTAAATATGTAGTTCTTAATGTTGTATAGAGCATCATTATGAACATACTTTGACCACGATTCCGAAATTTCAGTCATGTTGAAATGGGAGTGCCATAACGTTGCAAATGACATTGCGCTAAGGTTTTTCTATCATTCCTGTAATGTTTTTGGGATAAAAATTTAAACGAACTATCAACTTTATTACAATATTATATCAAGATTATCGTAATATTAATTCTAACATTTAATAAAGTTCCCACTCGGCATGTAATATTTCAAAGGCATTTCTGCAAAATTCCATTTGAAATATTACATCTTTCATTAATATTTCAGAAATTTTTCACGACCGTTTCTACATCATTTCGGCAATGTTTCAATGTCCGCAATTATTTTAAATGCGACCATGCTGAAAGATTTCGGCAATGTTATGAAGTATTTCTCAAATATATCTACGAAATATTGCGGAAACACTTCAGAGATGTTTCAAATACATTTTACACTAAAAAAATGTTTCGTATTAGCAAATAAAATTTTCTTACTGACACAAAAACTATTTGTTGATATGTGAAAAAAAAATATTTTATTACCGGAACAAAAAAATATATATTAAGCCGTATATGTGCGTATAGCCGTCGCGCGTTTGTCCGAAGAAATTCGCTCTCTCAACCGGTCACCCATCCAAGTAGTATACCGGCGCCTTGTCGCTTGACATCGATGATCGAACAGGGTAGTGGTGATCCTCTGACTCTGACGCTTCTTTCTTTCTTATACTTGCTTATTTTGGTGAGCATAAAGCTATCGCATAACAATATTAATAATACAGATATACGAATAAATCTTTTTTGCCAGTCAGCGTCGAATATTATATATTAAATATTATTAAATATTTTATATTTTATATTAAAAATGCCATATGACAAAATTTGGAATATCAGAAAATTCTTAATAAAAGAGAGAAAAAATGCAATAATTATATAATAATAAATTTAATTTTTTATAAGTTCTAAAGTCTGTCAGCAACTTTTCGGAAATATTACAAATGCAATGTTGTATGTGAAACATTCAAAAATATAACGCGTGCAATGCAAACGTAATAATAGTTTTATCATGTATCAGAAATGTTTCTAAACCATTGCATCTGCAATATTTCTCCCGCAATATTGTAGAAAATTCACTGCCTGCAATTCAATTTTTCATTACCGACGCAATCTTTCGGAGATTTTTCACAGGTATTTTAGATGCGGTGTTGCGTTTGATATGTTACAGAAATATTATTCGTGCAAAGTAAACGTAATAGTGCTTTTGTAGTGCTTTGGAAATGTTTCTGAAATATTGCATCTGCTACATTTTTTTTGCAATATTACAGAAACTTATAAATATTGTAAACAACTTTCTGAAAGATTTCAGACATATTGTTAATGCAATATTGCAAAAAACATGGTGCAGGTACATTTTTGAAATATTTTAGATGCATAGTTGCAAGTGAGATGTTAATGAAGTGTTTCTGCATTGTTTCCGAATATTTCAATATTTCAGCAACATAACATGCCGAGTGGGAAGTCAATATTTATTATCACAAAATAGTATCACAAAAAAGTCATAATATAATTAACCGTAAATTATTGACAAACAAAAACAAACTTTATTTTTTAGAAAATATTCTTTTATACTACTTATCAATTGGAGGGGTTAAAGCCATAGTGGTGTAAGTCAAATTTTTTAAAATATTGTTGCGCTTGTCGCGTCGCTCGTTCACACACTTCACACTCACGCGCTCGCACTCCCGACGCTCGCGGAAATAAGTAGACACTGCGGTTATAAAAAAGAACAATCTCAATCTTTATTGCAAACGTCGCGACCCAGCAGAGCGTGGACACACGTCCGATCGGTCCAGCAGCTCCAGACAAAATCCATCAGCTGTTTCATTTAATCAATAAATCAATATTTAGCTCGTTACTAAGGACAGACGTTTCGCATCTTAACGGAAAGACTTTCCGTTGCACGCTTCAGCTCGGAGCCCGAAAAGCATACCGGGCGGCACGCACGCAACACTGCCCCCCTTCTTCAGATTGTCGTCTCGACAATCTGGGAGGCAGCTTGCAACAACTCCTCGGAAGACCGCTACTCCTGGACGGCTTCCTGCCCTCCTCGTGCTGCTGCAACGAGTTACCGGGCTCCGTCCATCCCAGCCTCCACAACAGGTCCTCTCCATCGTGCGATTCTAGGATACCGGAACGGCCTCCTGCCCTACCCTGGGCTGCTGCCACAGGTTACCGGGCGCTGTCCTCTTCTTGGTCCGAACCGCACTCCGGAGCTTCTTCTCATAGAGCTGGCCAGGCTCCATGACGATGACTTTAACTCCTGCCTTCTGCCGCCGGTGCTTCTCTTCCCTCTTGAGTTTTGCGCGCTTGGGTCTTCTTTCTTCGGGATCAGAGGGGGAAAACTTCCGTGGACCCATCGCTCTAAAAGCTCTCTGTCCCCTGCCTCGGCATTCGCCCTCAGTCTCACGGGAAAACCACGGTCAAAAACCGTGAGAGAGGCAGAAAGGTTTCCAGAAGAAACTTCAAAATTTCCCTGTCGCTACGCCTTAACAGTCTGATGTTAAAATCTGAAACAGAACATTAGAAACGCAGAAAAATCGAACAAAAACTAATTAGTAACTTCTTTAAAATAATTAAAGTACGGGCTCAGACTCATTTCCCGAGAGACTATTTTGATTAATAAAACCGAGCGTCTTCGTACGCTCGATCGCTATTCTAAGCGACGTTACTCCCTCAACTTGAAGGGTGCGCTTCACAAAGCCGTCGGACAACGCGGCGACGAATTGAGAGCTCGCAATTTTATCGCGAACTTCATAAGAACATTCTGGATACGCCTTCTGTGAAAGCCTCTCTAAATCCGCGACCAACGCCAACGCTGCGAAATCCTCGCCCGGGCGTTGTTTCCGATTTGTGAACTGTAGATAATAATTCTGAGCGAGTTCGCTTTCACCGAAACGCAACTCCAACTTTGCTTTTAACTCCGCGAAAGAGAGGGACTCGATCCCGTCGGCGTACGTATCGAGTAATGAACGCGCTTTCCCCCGTAAACACGACGCCAAAACGACCGCTTTTTCTGCTTCGCTCCATTTATTCGCAACGGCAATAAGCGTGAATTGCTTAAAAAAACTCGCGTAACGGCGCCGTCCCGTCGTACGTATCGGGCTTTAATTTTATTCCGCAAGAAATTCTATCTCCGGACGTGTCTACACCCGCGCCCGTCTCTCTCACCGCGCCGCTTGCGTTTTCACCCGAAAGAAAATTATTGGAGGAACTTAGCTCTGCAATCCTCTCCTCGATTTGACGAAGCTGGTCATCGCGCTGCTGTATTATTGTCGCGAACTCGGCTTCCCTCTGCATGCGCTCCGCGCGCATCTCGCGGATCTCCCGCATCACCGCCTGCAGTGTCACCACTTCCGCCGTCATCTCCGCAGCGTCCGACTGTGGAGTCGCTACCCTGAGCCGTTTCCTTGTGGGAGCGGTCGAGGCCATCTCGTCTTAAAAGCGCAGCTCGTCTCTTCGATCCCGGACGAGCCCCCAAAATGTTGCGCTTGTCTACTGTTGCGTTACTAAGGACAGGCGTTTTGCATCTTAACGGAAAGACTTTCCGTTGCACGCTTCAACTCGGAGCCTGAAAAGCATACCGGGCGGCACGCACGCAACAATATTGACTCGTGCGCATAGATACAATCTATACAATATATAAATTGCATCTATGCACACGAGTAAATATTTTAAAAAATTTGACTTACACCACTGACTTTTACCCCTCCAATTAATATTCAATTATTAAAGAAATATATATAAAGCAGAAAAATATATTAATTAACTTTTCGTTGATTACTTGTGTACAACCATCGCGATATTTTCTTTTCCATTTTTGTTAAATTGCTCTGAGGGAAAGCATTCTAAACAGCATCTAAAATAAAAAATAAAACAAAAAAGTTTATGCATTGTTCAAAACAATAAATATAATTTATCAATAAATTTTACGCAAATTTTAACTTACAACTGATTGCTTCATGAAGTTTTGTATTTTCGAATTTAAGTTTATCACCTGACCCTGAATAATTCATCATTCGAGCCAAAGAATTTGACATTATTTTTGGTAATAAACGGCCAACAGCTGTATATTCATCGGTTTGTGAATCAATCTTCATTAATTTCACAAAATAATCCACCTGAAAAAAAAGAAAAATTTAAGTTTATGTATAACTAATTACATATAGGGGAGACCGGGGCTAAACAGTCTGGTTTTTTCGGTGCCGATTTTTAACAACAAAATAAATAATTTTAGTTAAATGTGGTATACCACTGTAAAGAGTGAACCTTTAGCTACAAAATTGATTAAGGAAATTTTTATCTACGTCGCTTTGTTTAACCGGTATAGAGCAAAAACGACAACGGTGGAAAAATTGAAATCTAAAAAATGCCGGGGCTAATCGGTCCCCCCCGGGGCTAATCGGTCACACTGCGTTTTCAATACATATACGTACATCTAATCCTGAAAAATGATAGGATACATTTTAATAATTGTTTTTTAAGAGAAAAATATAAAAATTTATTTAAAATTTTTATGCGAAACATTATTAAAAAATAATTGTTTTACCTATTCCATAAAACAATTTAGGCACGTGAATACAGAGGTTAACCAAATCGTAAACTCCCCAACGGCACGTCACATTGTCAACGCGGGCAACCACGGGGAACACGCGTGACGGCGTTCCGGTGCCATAGGAGCAGCGCGGACCCTCGAGCAACCTAACCAAGCCGCGTTTCTCGCGGGGGAGCGATAAATAGCGACAGGGGGGTTAGAAAAGCTCGCGGTGGAGCGCGACCATTTTACCGACTCGACGGCGTCCTCGCGCCGATTCCTCGACGCGCCGACGACGACGACGACGCCGACGGCCACGACCACCACGACGACGACGGCCACGACCACCACGACGACGACGGCCACGACCACCACGACGACGACGACGACGACGACGACGACGACGACGACGACGATGACCACCACCGACACCACCACCACTACAACGGCGGCGACAATGACGCCGAGACGATGCGGCGAACGCTGGACGATGCGGTCGCACGCGCGACTGTCAATGACACAACGACCAACAACGCAACAACGACGATTTACCGCGGCCGGGAGTCGGGACGATCTACCGCGCGCGCGGCATGTCAACTCTCGCGCGGAAATCGCGGGATCTCGGAGCCGTGCCGTGCCTCGCCGTACCTCGCCGACGTGCCGTGAGCGCGAGCGATCTCGAAAACAACGGTCCGCCATCTTTTCGGTCGGCCAAAACACCCGTTTTGCGACGATACGTGCGTACCATTTCCCTCTTACACAAACTGACGCACGTGCAAGGGAAGACAGAATCACGCTCGAGGGAAACCTAACCTGAAATCGCCGTGAGCTGAAGTCGTGCGCCCGGCGCGCCACAGTGACGAGATTAGCCCGATTAGCCCCGGGTGCTTGTAGACTGATTAGCCCCAAACACAAGTTTCAGGTTTGATCGCCCATGAAATATTAGACATAAACGATAATTAAAAAACTACACTGGATTCGTGTTCAGCATGCATTACTCTTTATAATCACGTACCTCGAGATTTGGAGAGCAAATATTATTGCAGATATTACAAAATTTCCACGCGCAGAAAATTTCACTTTCACCTTCCGAAAACACGTTTGCCCTCGTAAAAATCATAACACGGCAGGTAACCTGCCGAAACTCCGTTGGTCACATGGGTACCATAAGCAGCGTTTACAATGTTAATAGCGAGTTCGCACTATATACAGGTTCCGAGATATTTGATTAGACGTATTTACCCCGTAGACTTTTTAGCTCCGGTCTCCCCTATATGTAATAAAATTTCTCTTCATTTATGAGATGCGATCCACTTAATGCTACAAATGCTTCGAAGCATTTGATTGACCAATCAGAATAAAGAACTTTACAAATTGGCCAATCAATGAATGCTTTGAAGCATTTGTAGTGTCATGTGAATTGCATCCATAATCAACGACAAGCGTAGAGAAATTTAATTGAAATATAATGCCCAGAGAAATTTATTTTATATTTATTATGATTAGGAGAGACCGCGGCAAACTTGACACTAGGCTTTTTGCCAATTTAAATCTATCGTAGAAACTTGCCTTTCCTACTGTAAATGCGTCTTTATGTGCCAGTATTATCAACGGAATTTGGTAACATTCTGAGTTATAGTGTAATTTTTAACGCGACATAAGCGTTTTTGATTGTGAAAAGTAATTTTTCTGATTTCTCGAAAATGTCTACTCTTTCATCGAGCTTTACTCTTGCGAATCTACCGGTAAATGATTTTGATGGGAAATTCGATGCTTTATACGAATCCGATAATAGTTTTTGCATATTTTCAAAATTTTTATATTTTTGGAGTAACAAAAGTGAAAAACGACGTTCGGGGCAAAGTCGACACCACGCCGTTTTATCGGCTCCCAATAACAAACGATGCTTGTCATGCAGCTATATGGCCCATGATAAATGTGTGCGCACGTCTAATCGCGAATTTACTTGCATAAATTGTTTTTCAGACATGAGTTTAGATGAAAATAATTGAATATTCAACAATTTTTGTTCTCATTATTTCCAATGATTGTTTTACTTAATTCCAAATTTTTGTACTTTCTAAATACACGATAAACAAATGTATATTTAGTTTCAGACAATAAAAAATAAGTTTCAGATCAAATTGTGTCGATCAGGCAAAGTGTCGAGTTTACCCCGGCATTTTTCAATTTGAAAATTTGTCTTCGCGTCACTTTTCCTTTCCTGGGGGCAAAACTAAGCGACGTACAGCAAAATTTCCTTAAGCAATTTTGTACCTGAAGGAACACTCTTTAAATGTATACTATTAAATTTGCTTGAAAATTTTAATTAATTGTTGAAAATTGCCTTTGAAAAAATTGTGTCGAGTTTGCCCCGGTCTCCCCTAATGCAAGTATACTTACTACAGGATAAAAATTATCATCAGACATCAAGAATGTTTGAATTTCTAAAAATGAGTCTTCATTATTTAAGGGCTGCGTAGGAAGATGTTTTGGCTTAATGACTTTTTCCTCTTCTGGAGCTAATTTACGATATATTCTGTTAAGCATCAAAATAACGTTGTCTATTTTGCCATTTAGTTCTTCTTGCCTGTCCGCTAAAGTTCTAAGGACAGCAGCAACATGGTGATCTAAAAGTAAATTATAACAATAATAATTATGTCAAAGTCAAGCAAAAACCAAGAAGATGAAAAGAAATATAAGTAAGATACATTTAAATATGTTAAATTATTCATCAATGGAAGGAAATACAATTTATTTCATAAATATAAAAAGCAATATAAATTACCTGAGTGCATACCAACATTTTTCATTAAAGATGACAATGCTGAAATATAAATCAGCAACAAAATGTCAATATAGATAGACATACGATAATGAAATTAATAGAAAATTAATAGAAAACCTTATAGTTCAAAAATAAAAATAAAATAACCTTACATTTATGATGTGACTGATCAAGTGTCACAATCTCTTAGGAGATAATGCAATATAAGAAAATATTAAATATTTCATTAGTTTTGTAATATATACATATATACATGTTTATTGGAAGATGAATGCAAATTGTATAATAAATAGAACATGTCTAACTCTGTGTGTATGTATGTGTACGTGTGTACGTGTGTGTGTGTGTATGTGTGTGTGTGTGTGTGTGTGTGTGTGTGTGTGTGTGTGTGTGTGTGTGGAAAAATAATAAAACAAGTTTTAAAGCTTACCTTCTTATTGTTATTGCCTGGCATGACATATTTTCATGTAATCTGATGGAAATTTAATAAAAGTGAATTTCACGATCACGAAAATCTGTACAGCTCTCTATAGCTACAATCTCAGTGTGTTTTCTCACGACCATTCACAATATAACTCTTATAGCTCCCTGCACACAATGGAGAAACAAGGATAAATGTAACTCCGTAAACTATTATTTTATTGCGTATCCCCGTAGGGTTTGCAATCTAGTATCCTTGTGGCGTTTTTGCAGGGACGTACCCAACCCTATCCAACTACCATTACCATCTCCTTTTCTTAACCCTTTTGGACCAACGGCTTAACGTCTCTTCCGAAAGGACGGAGCCCAGTTTACCATCTAGGGATACTGTATCCATTTGGATCTATCCGCCAGATGGGGGGGGGGGGGGCAGCGTTTTGCTGAGAAAAATTCTCATCGGCCTAGCGGGATTCGAACCCGGTTCTCCGGATTACGAATCTGGCGCTCTACCCACTAGACCAGCCGTCTCCCCAACAAGGATAAATGTTAAATATTAAAAATAAAAATTAGGAATAGAGAGACAAACGTAACGCACAATGGATACAAATAAGATATCATACAGATACAACATAACCTGTTATTTATCTGTAGTGCTTATTGAGAAGACTGATTCTAAAACTCTAATTCCTTTATATTCATTTAATATTTATTCTTATTTCTTCATTGTGCGCAGATCTTACCTTGTAAACACTATAGCCTCTCATCGAGAATCTGATAAACGCACTTGGAAAATCCACCGATCCACGCGGAATTAATTGCGAAAATAGCGGGAACGCGGGAAGTCTTCTTCTTCTTCTCCTTCTTTTGTCTAATAGCGCTATAGGTTAAAAACCAATGTGGCTAGTTCTCAAGAATCGGTCATAACAAAGTCACATATATTAATTACCATTTATCAATTGTATTTTCTACTGTCTACATTATTTCAACGATATATTAAAGCAACAGAAATATTTTGGGAACCAAAGGACGCTTTTATCTATAATATAGCGTATGATTTCTTTTTTCATTTTTATATCATTTTTGCGTCATTTTTTATCAGTGACTTTTAAGAAACTTTTAAGTGACAAATAAAGTCATGATGATATCCTACCCACTCGGCATGTAATATTTCAGAAACATTTCTGCAAAATTTCATTTGAAATATTACACCTTTCATTAATATTTCAGAAATATTTCACGACCGTTTCTACATGATTTCGGCAATGTTTCAATGTCCGCAATTATTTCAAATGCGACCATGCTGAAAGATTTCGGAAATATTTTGGTAATATTATGAAATATTTCTGAAATATATCTACGAAATATTGCAGAAACACTTCAGAGATATTTCAAATACATTTTACACTGAGAAAAATGTTTTGTATTAGCAAACAAAATTTTGTTACTGACGCAAAAACTATTTGTTGATATGTGAAAAATGAAATATTTTGTTACCGGAACAAAAAAATATATATTAAGCCATGTGCGTATAGCCGCCGTGCGTTTGTCCGAAGTCCGCTCTCTCAGCTGGTCACCCATCCAAATAGTATACCGGCACCTTGTTGCTTGACATCGATGATTGAACAGGATAGTGGTGATCCTCTGACTCTGACGCTTCTTTCGTTCTTATACTTGTTTATTTTGATGAGCATAAAGCTATCGCATAACAATATTAACAATACAGATATACGAATAAATCTTTTTTGCCAGTTAACGTCGAATATTATTTTATATTAAATATTATTAAATATTTTATATTTTATATTTAAAATGCCATATGACAAAATTTGGAATATCATTATGGAAAATTCTTAATAAAAGAGAAAAAATGCAATAAAATGCAATAATTATATAATAATAAATTTAATTTTTTATAAGTTCTAAAGTCTGTCAGCAACTTTTCGGAAATATTACAAATGCAATGTTGTATGTGAAACATTAAAAAATATAACGCGTGCAATGTAAATGTAAATAATAGTTTTATCATGTATCAGAAATGTTTCTAAACCATTACATCTGCAATATTTCTTCTGCAATATTGTAGAAATTCACTGCCTGCAATTCAATTTTTCATTACCTACGCAATCTTTCAGAAATTTTTCAGAAATATTTTAAATGCAATGTTGCGTTTGATATGTTATAGAAATATTATTCGTGCAATGCAAACGTAATATTACTTTTATAATGTTTCAGAAATATTTCTGAAATATTGCATCTGCTACATTTTTTTGCAATATTACAGAAACTGACAAATATTGTAAACAACTTTCTGAAAGATTTCAGAAAGTCGCGCCATTTCGGACGTTGTTGCAACGTATGCAGATAATCGTGTGACCACGTTTTCCAAAAGCTGTCACGCATTTGACTCAGGAGTTGCCATCGGGTGAAACGCGTTTCCTTTTCATTGAGCAATGAAGGCTCCGGAAAACTAGTGAGCGTGGACCCGATCAACCAATGCCCGGGAGTCAATGCGGAACAGTCGTCGTAGTTGTCGGACATCGGCGCTATTGGGCGGGAATTTAGACAAGCTTCGACTTTGCACAATAATGTACTCATCTCTTCAAACGTGAGAGTATGAGCACCGATTACTCGTTTCAGGTGGTATTTTACGCTTCGCACGCTAGCTTCCCAGAGCCCTCCAAAATGAGGAGCTGACGGAGGAATGAAATGCCATTTGACTCCCTGAGCGGCTAGTTTGTTGATTACGTTAGGATCGCTCGTGGCAGCGCGCCACGCTACAGCTAATTCGCGTTGTGCGCCCTGAAAGTTCGTCGCGTTGTCGGAGTACATATCGCTAGGGATTCCGCGGCGAGCACAAAAGCGATCGAATGCGGAGACAAAGGCTGGAGTCGAACAATCGCTCACCAACTCGAGGTGTATATCTTTGACTGTCATGCATACGAAGACCGCTATATACGCCTTCCGAGACTTGTGCCCTCGACCAGGGTTAGTCCGTATTTGAATCGGTCCCGCGTAATCGATGCCGCAATGCAAGAATGCTCGAGTGACTGGACGCACTCGATAATCGGGAAGCTCTCCCATTAATTCGTTGGCGATCGCGGCCTTTTCGCGAGTACATTTAACGCACCGATATAGGATCGCGCGTATCGTTTGGCGTGCGCGCAATATCCAAAATTCCTCGCGGAGGAGAGACAACGTCAACTGTGGCCCGGCGTGTAGCGCCCGGAGGTGCGTGTATTGTATTATCAGGGAAACCAACGGGTGTGCTGCAAGCACGACGGGATGCTTGGTTTTCTCCGCGAGTGTCGAGTGTCGGCGACGTCCTCCGACTCGAATTAGTCCCTTTTCGTCAAGAAAGGGATTCAGCGATGCCAATTTGCTCCTTCCTTTCACTTGAAGAGCATTTTGTAGTTGAGAATACTCTGTCGGAAAGAGCCGTTGTTGTATGAATTTTAGCCAAAAATCGCGCGCGGAATTAATTTCTTCCGGAAGAAGAAAGGAGCTTGTGACTTCGCGCTTTCGTGTTTGTTGGACGAACCGGAGTACGTACGCGGTCACCCGGAGCAACTTTGTCCACGAGGAGAAACGAGTGCTCAGCTCCCACTCGTCTAGAGACGGAAGGAGGTGGCTCACCACACTGGTTCGCTCTTCTGGAGGTGAGACGGAAGGATGGAGGAATTGTGGCTGTGGCCATTGATCTTGAGCCATTTGAAGCCAGACTGGACCATTCCACCAGAGAGGCAAGTCCAACATTTTGGAGGGAGGAGTGCCTCTTGAGATCCGCGGGATTTTGTTCTGAGGGAACGTGACGCCATATCGCATCCGGGACGAGTTGTTGCACTTCGTGCACTCGATTGGCCACGAAGACCTTCCATCGCGATGGAGATTGCGTAATCCAGGCTAACACGACTTTAGCATCTATCCAACCGTAGCACGCGATTTTTGGTAATTCGAGAGCTGATCGCACGAAAGCGATCAGTCGCGCCAGCAATAATGCTGCTAACAGTTCTAATCGCGGGACAGTCATTGGCTTGAGCGGTGCCACCTTTGATTTAGCAGTTAGTAGCGTGACTTGAATAGATCCGTCAATTTTTATAATTCTCAAATACACGACCGCGCCGTAGGCGGAGGTCGACGCGTCCGCGAATCCATGAATCTCGGCGGTGAATGTGTCCGAACCGTATTCGGTCCACCTTGGAATCGAGATCACCCGCACTAACTTTAATTGCGAATGATACGTCCGCCATCTTATTAGAAAGTCGTCAGGAACGACGTCATCCCAATTACATTTTATCAACCATAGTTGTTGCATCAGGATTTTGGCGGTTATGACCATCGGAGTTAGCCATCCCAAGGGGTCAAAGATTTTGGCAATGGTTGAAAGAATCGCGCGTTTTGTCTCCGGAACGGAAGAAATCGTGACTTCAAACTGAAATGCATCCGCGCTGGGATTCCATTTAATCCCCAGAACTTTGACATGATCGTCCGCGCAAAGAGGTTTTGACTGTGCGAGCCCGTGATCCGTCGGGTCTATGCCGGCCAGGAGTGAGGCGCGGTTGCTTGCCCATTTCCGAAGTTTAAATCCCGCGTTACCCAACAAGCCGATTAGTTGATCTCTTGTTTGTCGCGCGAGAGGTTCATCATCGGCACCAAAGACACAATCGTCTACGTAGGTGCGTCGAAGAATGACCGAGACGGCCAATGGAAATTTCGCGCCTTCGTCCTTCGCGGCTTGTTTTAAGGAGCAAAGGGCCAAAAACGGGGCGCATGCTGTCCCATACGTTACGGTGAGCATTATATATGCTTCAATCGGGGCGGCGGGATGCGGACGCCACAAAATTCTTTGATAATTGACATCGCGTGAATCTACTAGAATTTGTCTATACATTTTTGCGATGTCGGCCGTAAATACGAACCGGAATTGTCGCCATTGCAAAATTACTGCTGCCAAGTCCGTCTGCAATTTCGGGCCGACCAGGAGATGGTCGTTCAAGGATACACCGTTTGACGTCGGTTGGGAAGCGTTAAAGACGACTCGTAAGTGCGATGTAGCACTGTGTTCGCGCATGACCGCATGATGCGGTATGTAGACTGTCTGCGGATTGGAACTTTCGGATGGGGGAGCTTTGACCATGTGGCCCAATCGTTCGTATTCTCGCAGGAACTCGTTGTACTCTTTCGCGATCTCCGGTTGTGATTTTAAGCGAGATTCGAGACGCAAATACAGGGAACGAGCTATTGATTTTGATTCACCTATATCGATGGGTGGATCTGTTTTAAATGGAAGTCGGACTATGTACTGCCCATTCGGAGCTCGAGTGTGCGTGGATATGAAGTGTTCTTCACACCGGTGTTCTTCCGGGGAGAGGAATGTTTGTCGCGGAAGCTCCTCTATTTCCCAGAAACGTTTCAACTGATTATTGAGTTCCGTGAGCACTGTACAGTGGTGAATCCGTATCGACGCGCTGTCCGACCGTGATCGCGACGGCATGGGACCCGAGAGAACCCACCCGAAGATGGAGTTCTGAGCGACGGGCTCATTGGGACCGCGAGCGCACACGCCCGGCAACAAGATCGCGCCGTACAAATCCGCGCCTATAATGACATCAATTTGATCCGAGCTGGTCGGATCTCCGTCGGCTAGTTCAAGCTGACGGATATACGACAAGTGAGTCACTGTTTCCGCTCGTTGTGGTATGTAATTGGTGAGCGATTTTAAGACCAGTGCCGTAACGGGCAATGACGGTTCCGCCCCGTCGCGAGGGGATACTTCGATTTGAGCAGCATATTTTGCCGTGGCGGCGGTGTTCCCGATTCCCGTTATTGAAACGGATACGCGCTCGCGCGACAATCGCAACCGCTGCGCTAATCTCTCGGTTATGAGAGTTGTTACCGACCCTTGGTCCAACAACGCGCGAACGACATCGGTTCGACCGTTCGAGCCATTCACCCGGATCCACGCAGTAGCTAACAATATGCTCGTTTTCGAAAAACTTGTTTTGGAGAGCAAGTGAGAGTTGATTGTTGTGGATTCGTCAACCTTCGACTCGTTAGACTCAGGTGAATCCTCGACGGTCGTGTCTTTATTCGAACTATCGTGAAGCAGCGTATGATGCTTCTGTTGACACTGTCGACAGGTATGTTTACTTGGGCACGCATTCCGAGCGTGTTTGGTACTCAGACAGGTTGAAACAGCAATTGAATTTCTTAACTAGCTCTCGCCGCTGAGAGCAGGCCTTTTGCCGAAAGTCCGGACAAAAAGTGCGTCTTTTGACACAGGGGACACTTAGCTGATTTCGCATTCGTTGTATGACTTTGAACGGACGTCGAGTTTTGTTTACTGCCTTTTGGCGACGGCAAGACTGGTAGAATGTTCTCGAACGCACGTATTCGCGCAGCGAGGAATTGTTCTAGTTGTTCGTACGAGGGATATTCCAACGTGTCTCCCAACTGCAATTCCCACGCCTTTCTCGTGACTTTGCCAAATTTTTGGACAATTAAGTACACTAGTATATCGTCCCATGTGTCAACCGAACGCCCGAGATTTCGCAACGCTTGAACCGCGACGTTCGCTCTATCACGCAACGCAGTGAGGACGGTCGCGGAGTCGATATTAGCTTGGGGAAACGTGTGAAGAGCATGAATGTGCTCGTGCACTAACCGGCGTTGATTATCGTAGCGAACAGTGAGGAGGTCCCACGCGACCTTGAAATTTGCGTCGGTCAGTGCAAGATTCTGAATGACGGCTCTGGCGTCACCCTTTACACAGGAGTGCAAATATTGCATGCGATTCACATTTGCCAAGTCGGCGTTGCCGATTACTAACGATTTGAATTGATCGCGAAACGCTTAATTCCCACTCGCTAAATTCGCCGGAGAATGTCGGAAGATTTATACGCGGGAGTTGAAATGTTGACCGCGGCGAAATGCTGTGATGTTTTTGGCTTACGGGTGATGATTCACAAGACGGCAGCGTCGGCTCCAACTGACTCTGGCACTCGGCCATGTAGTCGGAAGCGGTGAGGTACTTCGTCTCGCATGCAGAAAAGTGATCCTCGGTGAAGTATTTATCTGTCTCGATAAACTCCGTCGTGGCGGCCGCAAGGATCCGTCCATGTAATTGCTCACAGCGAGCAAAGGCTTCCTTCAATGTCTGCAGTCGGTTGCGTACGATTCCGTACGTGAAATTGGCTTTCCCAAGTTTTTTGAAATTGTCCAAGGCTCGCTCGATTGAGCGGATTAGGACTTGTTGCTGCGCCATTAGTTCGTCCATGATTTGAACGTCGTCCACGCCCTTTGGTTTTGGTGTAGTGGTCGGACGACGCCGGTTGCACGTTCTTGCCAGGCAAATTTCTTGTGCCGCTTGTCTCGTATGCACGCTCCGATCCGGCTCGAAGGACCACAAAATGTTGATTGATGTGCTGATTATCCCGAGAGGGATGCGGAGTGCAGGGATCGGACTCGACACAGGTATCGCCGTCACAAGAACTCGCCTTTATTTTTTTTCACAATCGCTGAGAACGTATCGCTGTTCGTACGCAAAGCTTGCGTGGGAGACGCTCGAACGCGACGACCGTGCTTTCGCGGTCGGACGATAGTGACTCCGGTTTGGCAACGCGGAGTAATAGTCGACCGGCTCGAGTCACTGTCAGAATCGTTCTGTCCTTTCGGAGCACAGCAATGACGACTACTGGAGCGGCCCGCGATTCCCCGATACGGGCGCTCCTTCCGGATCGCCGCCGAATTCTTCGAGAGTCATCTGTTCGACGCGTGATCAGCTCCGCTTTCCCTCGGAAATACGCGGCGCGGTGTTGATGACGAATGGTTCGCGCAGTATCGCTCGGATGGCGCCGTCGATCCCTTTTGTGGATCTTCGGGACACGCAAAATAACGGCACAATCGTCTTAATGATAATTCAAATTTGGATTTTGAAATCGTACAAAATCTTGAGCATATAATGCGAGAATGTAACGTGTTTGCTCAATCATATCAAATGATGGGTGAAGAATTAGAAAATCAACGACAATTAGAATCTAATCAATTGGGATTACAATTATTATTTAACTTAAGACCAGAAACGGATCGACGTCGATATAATGCCCAAAGAACGAATGAAGTTGCTGCTGTTTTCGCTACAACTGCTGATGGAGAAATCCCTGAATCATACGTTGTAGTACGTAATAAGAATACCAAAACTTTGCAAAATATTAGTATCATGAACCCAAATGTTGAGCCATGGATCTATCCATTGTTTTATCCATACGGTACTCAAGGATGGCATTGTCTTTTAAAGAAATTAAATAGTGACAAACGTATAAGTAGAGGGCAATATGTCAAGTATCGCATGGCTATTCGTGATGATTTTAATATTTTTTTATTAGGACGACGCTTATTCCAACAATGGCTTGTAGACAATTATGTAAGAATAGAAAGAGACAGAACGGAATATTGCAAGACTCATCAAAAAGAGTTGCGTTCTGAAACATATCAAGGTTTAATAGATTATATGGAAAATATGGTAAACAATTTAAATGGACGTATTGGAAAAATGGTTATACTTCCTTCTACGTTTATCGGCTCACCACGTAATATGTTTCAAAATTACCAAGATGCAATTTCACTTGTTGTTAAATTTGGTAAACCAGATCTTTTTGTCACAATAATGACCTGTAATCCAAAATGGCGTGAAATTACAGAAAATCTTTTGCCTGGTCAACAAGCTTATGATAGACCTGATATTTGTGCTCGCGTTTTTAATATTAAAAAAGATTATCTTATATAGATGTGATTGTTAAACAAAAATTTTTTGGTAAGGTAGCAGCATATGTATATGTTATCGAATTTCAGAAACGTGGTTTACCACACGTTCATATGTTGATCACTTTAAAACAAAATTTTAAAATAACAACTTCAGAAATTGTTCTAATTCTTCACCCATCATTTGATATGATTGAGAAAACACGTTACATTCTTGCATTATATGCTCAAGATTTCGTACGATTCCAAAATCCAAATTTGAATTATCATTAAGACGATAATTGGTAATTATTTACTTTTAGAGTGTCACCTCCGAACGACTTTGAGATTGACATATGTTGTCAAGGACATGACCCTGAGTAACTTTTCCTTATAACTTAATCGGCTGTCTTTGTTTATTAAAAAGTTATAAACAAAAAAAAATTGAGAAATGTAGCAGTTATTTTGAGTGTTAAAAGGCATGTGTGACTAATATATATGTCGAAATAGTACATGCATGAACAAAGGAATGCGGAACCTACTGTTCCACGCATATCTTTACAACGCGAAGCGAGATTTACTTCATAATTGCTATAAGTGAGAAAGAGTATGCGTGGAACGGTAGGTTTCGCCCCCCCCCCCCTGCGGAGGCTCCACATCCAAAAAACTAACCTAACCCAACCTAATTATGGTGTGGGTGGATCACACATATAATTTGATTTGAAATACATCCTTGCATAAAGATTACGTTTTAAAGTGAGCAAATGCCCTAAGTCTTTACTTGAAATTCTCGACTAGATTTTAATTTTTCTCTTTGACACCTGTTATTTCTTCGAAAATGAGGACGTACTTACTTATGAGAAATTTTAGACTGAATTTTAATTTTCCTCTTTCCCTTTTCTCTGTTACTTCTTCGAAAGTGTAAGGACGTATTTAAAAAAAAAATAGTTTGATGTACCTTATAAGATAAAATTAAATTTTCTCGCAAGTGTTACGCTAATTATCATAAAGTATGGACTTTATATTTTTATGTGTTAAATAATTATAAATGAAATAGAATGAATGGCGCGCGCGCGTAGCGCGCGCCCTTGTGTTGTTCTAGTGCTCTAAAAAGCGTAAGACGCAATTTGGAAATGACTTCTTGAAATAATCATTAAACGCGTCGGTTCAGCTACTGAGTAACCTTGTGCCATTATTCAAGTACGTCTCCCAAAATTTCCGAGGTATCAAAATACTAGAGTACGTATTTTCTTCAGATGAGTCATGCGTACGGGGTTCCTTACTATATTGTGAGGTATTGTTTTTGAACTCATCGCAATCGGCAGAAGATGAAACACTTTCGTGCATATATGCGGAAATAGCACTATCATTGTCCTTAAGTTCATCGTCATTTATTTCGAATTCATATACGGGCGGTTAAATTATTAAAAGAGGCAATTTGACTTAAAATACCGCTATTATTAAAAAACTATTATAAGATTTGTTAATGGAATTAAAAAATATATACCTTTCTCTATATTTATCTAATTTGAAGTTTCAATATAAGCAGAATACTTCTTTATTTCTCAAGCGCTGCTAGAGTAATAATTTGACGTTTTTTGAGATAACATTTATACGACCTATTCAAACGATTGTTATAACACAACTACAAGTGTGAATAGTAAATATTTTGTAGAAAATAAACTATCAGATATCTTTCTTATAAATATAATTATTTATTTTAAGAAATATTAATCTTCGAAAATCGACTTTTGTCCAGCTAGATTGCCGTTTTGGCCCACTGTGAGACGGCGAGAAGCGCCTGTGCGTTTCCTAATAATTTTCTCGTAATTTAGCTAACGATCTTTTTCATTTTCACACTTTCTCCGAGATAATTAGGCTAAGAAGCTAGACGAGAGTTGAAACGCGTGTCTTGATACCTTTGCTCGCTCATGTTTTCCTAATAAATTTTACGCTTTCTTAGAGGATCAAAAGACGCAACTTCGAATGCTGATTCAGACGTTTGTTTCACTGCTTATAATGAGTAATAGAGGAAGATAGTTAATTTAAAGAAAGTTATTTGTATAATGGATTATTACCTTTAGTCGTATTTAGATCGGTTATAAGAGACTAATTTTATAATATAACAGGCAGTTCGCTCTTATACTTTTTCATTTTTTATCTTGACTTATTGCCATATAAATTCATTATTTACAACCGGAATCTCCCGCGTGCGTTTTATTACGCGATAAAACGTATATATACATCTTTTGCTTATTAAATATAATTATATAAAATTTTCAGCTGCAGAATTTTTACAAATTAGAGACATTTTATAAATGATAATAATTCTACATCATATTTCTTAAATGACTTCAAGACTTCGGTATATGTTGAATGGTCTTTAAATTAATTTTTATTTTATTAGTTTTAACAAATATAAATGGATATGGATATTTACAAGCTTTTCTACAGTTTGTCTGCGACATTGAAAAACCTTACGCCGGTTTTTCAATGTTACATGTCCGCATACATTAATTTTCCTATTCACTAATATGTAACGATTCAGTTAAATGGATATTATATTTACTGTTATCTAATCTGAGACGAGAGAATAAAAGGTTTTGTTACAAAAAATGCAATATATCCGATCGTAACAGTGAGATAAGTGTGATGACTTAGATGGTGTTAGAAATAGATAATAATTAGATTCTAATATTTTTAATATTTTTCTTACGATACGATACGAATGATACTTTATTTGCCCCGAAGGGGCCTTAAAGGGCGTTTTTGAGGAACGTTCCCAAACCTTTACAAAAATCTTTACATCTTTACATTCCTCCCATTCTTCCTTTTTTTTTACACATGTACACACATATACACGTGGCGTTTTGAAGGGACGTTCCCAACCCTTTACAAGTTTGCTTATACACCCTCCCTACCCCTTCCAGTGTCTTCTCTCCGGTCCCTCCCCTTTGTCCTCTTCGTCCTCGTCCGAATTCATCAAGAGCTTCTCCTCCATCTTCTGCGTAATTTCCTCCTCTGCCGACCTCGCTTTCCTTCTAGTTTCTTCCTCTCTTTTTTCCCATCTCTTTTTGCTCTCTTTTCCTTCTTTTATTCTTTTCTTAATCGACTTGTCCTCGTCCATTTTCACCTTCATTCTACTTCCTTCTTTTCTTTTTGCTTCAAGTACCTTCCTTTTATCCTCCTCGCTTCTCATCCTTACCAGCAAAGTTAACCATTCTCCTCTCAGTCCTATCACGTTCACTTCCCTCACTTCCACCTCCACTTTCAATCCTTCTGAAAATAATTGCTTCACCTTTTTCCAATTTGAGTTACCTCCTCCCCATCTCTCTCTCTCTCTCTCTACCCTGATTATTATGTTCTTCCTTCTTTTTTCTTCATCGTACTCTTCATCATCTTCATACCACCATTTTTTCTTGTATTCAATATCCCCTCCCTCCCCACTCTCGTCCCTCTTCCTTTTTCCTGAGCTTTGCTCCATTCTGTGCATCCTTTTTTTCAGTTCTTCTATTTCCTTCTTAAGCTCCTTCGTCATTCTTGCTGCACGCTCCTCCACTATCTTCTCTATCACCTCCCTGTCGATTGTTAGTGTTCCTCTACATTCGACTTTTCCGTCCATCTTCCTTTCCTTTCCTCTTTCGGAATCTGTAAACAAAACTAATTATTTCCTCTATTTAACATACGTGCTTTCCTGTCTTCGTCTCCTCCTCCTGTCCTCCCTCCGTCTCTTTCTTTCTCCCTAACTGCCAATCTTTACCTTTAGAACCTCCGCAGACAATTCTTTCGGCCAACCCCTCTTTCTTTCTGTTCTCCTTCTTTCCACTGATCGCTCTTACTACCGCCATGTGCACTCACCTTCCCTATATTCGCTACTTACTTTCCTTTCTGCTCACCTCGCTCTATCGATTCCTTACTTCGGTACTTTGATCCCTCGATCACTCTTTTAATATTTTTCTTGTTTCATTATATGCCTTCTTTTTACTTCCCGAAGTTTTCGACATCACTTAGGAAACACTATATACAAAAGTTGCATGATTTTGAGAGGGTCATTACATATAAGTTTGTACATTTTTTGTAAGTGGAGGCGTTAAAAAATTGCAAGGTCAACTTTATTTTTTGAATAAAATCCCCTATTTTTTATTGTATTATCTCTTTTTACTAATTAATTTGGACAGCTTTTGTATTAACTTTTGTATTACTAAAACATTTTTATTTGTCCAATCGCACTCGGAAGTCTGGGATTTTATTCTCGCTAAGTTAAGAAATTTCTCGAACTTCGGTAACGAGCCCAAAAATCCGCTGGCCTAATCGGTTATCTGAGAAATCCGCTATTTTGACGATTCAACGGCTCAGCTGATCTCGGGGTCGACAATATGTATATAACTTTTTATAAAGTAATATATCTATATATATAGAGAAAAGACTACCAAAGTTTATGGAATTATTTCAAGATGTTAAAAAGTGATATATATATATATATATATATATATATATCATTTTTATAAATTGAAGCAAAATCAAGCATTTTAACTTGGTGATACTCTAATTCTTCTTCATCTTCTGGGAATTCCTGAAGTTTATATCTTATCGATGGTCTTATATATTTTCTATCGATATATTCCTAAGTTTGTTCATCTTTAATTGTTTCCAATGTAAGTATGTCAGATGATGAACAATTTGCAGACAGGTAATAATATATTTCTTTTTTATCTAATACAGTACAAAATAGATGTGGGATTCTGCTTTTAATGAAAGGGAATTTTGTAATAAAATCACAAAATTACCGACATTCTGATTACAATCATACTTTTTCGCGTCATGAATTTTTTTTTTTGGTCCCCGTTTTTTTCGGGGAGCACAGTGTTCTTCCATTCGGCAAACGGCTTTCTCACCATTATTTGTTGTCTAGTTTATTAAATTAGTGTTTATTAAATTAAAAATTGATTAACATTGGAATAGTTAAAATAAAAAAAAAGATTACAAAATTTATAATATTTGTTATTTAAATTTCATCATCAGAATCTTCGTCGGGTGTGTGAAGTTGGCACCCCTACTTTAAAATTCGATAGTTCTGATTAGAGTTCCAGCTTCTTTTCGAAGAGTATAGGAGTATTTTAATGTTTATAAAAAGAGTTCCAGCGATTAACACTATGAAAAAGGTAATTAAAAAATGGGGTGCTAACTTCACACCCAACTTTAAAACCGAATAGTTCTGAATAGTTCATCTGAAGAATTTTGACGACTAGAGTTCCTGATAAAAGAAAACATTTTTTGATTTTGTTCAAAAAACAAAAAAAATGATAAAGTCTGATTTTAAGCCAGAATTCTTAACTAGCCATTAAGAAGTTAATATATTATGTCTTGCTCAACATTTAGAAATTAAGTTAAAAGTACCAATACCCGGACCTATATCTGGACACCTTTATTTATAAGTATAACGCCAATTAAAATCAAAGATAAAAATATTTTTTCTTGTAGTTTGAAACTTTAGTTATGGTATCCAAACGTTTATTTCCATAAATTTATATATTTTTGAAGGTATCCAGACATAGGTAGGTGTCCAGGCATTGGTACATTTACCTACTCTCTCTCTCTCTCGTAAACTATTATTTACTGTATATCCCCGTAGGGTTCACAGTCAAGTATCTTACGGCGTTTTTGAAGGAACGTACCCAACCCTATCCCACTCATCCATTTCCTTTTGGAAACAAATTGTTGGACCAACGGTTTAACGTCTCTTCCGAAAGACGGAGCCCAGTTTTTCCGCACAAGATCCTATCTTGCACGGAGGGCGCAGTTTCTTCGGAAAAAAACTTTTCCATGTTACATGGCTCTAGTGGACTCGAACCTGGTTCCTCAGATTACGAGTCTGGCGCAAAATTTATTTACCTACTCTTAAATGTCCGGATATAGGTACCTTTATACCTTAATTGGATCTGAAAATTAAATAATTCCCTCCGCACGAGCCGAAATAATTAATAAGATATTTTCTTTTTTCTATTATATGCAAAATAAAGATAAACTTTATATTCTACAAATTTAGATTTTGTGTTAGACATTTAATCATTTTTAAGCGGAATTAGTTGTTCGAATTTTCATTAGAAAATTAGATAATTTGTATATGACAATTAAAATAAATCCATATAATTAATTGCATCTTTAAGCTTATCGGTTAAATGAGTTTTTCTTGTGTTTTTACTAAATCTAGAATTTATTAGTACCTACAGTATATGATGAATAGTTCACGAAAGAGTACTTTTTAGTGAAAAGTAGATTATAGCGGATATACTGAATAGTTCTAGCTTGTGAAAATATCGTTTTGTTAATGATACTACGTAAATGTAATTTTCAAAAAAGGTAAAAAAAAGGCGCTAAGTACGCTTCTATAATATACATTAATGATACGCGAGATTCACTTACGTGTACAAGTTAAATGTCTATTGTTTTCTATTTTGTATACATTGAGCCGTTCGGAATCGGCGTTAAACTGTAGCTTCCATATACAATGTGTATAATCCACGTGCGCAACACATGTATATGAAGAGAAGTCACCACGCTCGGACATGAGTAATAGGACTGAGGTATACGATGAAAGACTATTTATATCACTCGAGAAACATGCGTTACATTTATGACACGTAAATGTGGGATTATAATATTGTAACATCCAGTCTTCTGTTTTCTGCTCGGCCACTATAACCGTTCTATTCTGCGAAGAATGCGTATCTTCCGCCATTATAACCGCTCTATTCTGCGGAGAATGCGTTATCTTCTTGACGTGTCGCTTCTTTTGTACGTCTACTCTGTTTATAAATGCATAATTATGTATTTTTCTTTTGATATTTAAAGGCGCACGTTATATCATCAGTTGAAGTTCGGCCGAATCTGTTTGGCCGAAACGGTTGTTTATTATAAGTTTTAATACGATATCGTAACACGCGATTTGGCGTGAAAACGTGAACTTTCATTACCGCAGAGAGAGAAAGAGAAAAAGAGACTCTAAGAATCTCGAGATCCCTCGTGTACATGGATTTTTACGTAAATTTAACATTGTAATGACTTAACGCATTTTTATTTTTCGATATCCTCTCTCTATATTTGTAAAGGGTGTACAAAAGAATGGTGCACGGAAAAAACGGTTTTGCTGAAGTATCTAAAAATTTAGCTAAATACAGATCTGAAAATAATTTTGTTGCATCATTAAAATAATGATGTAAAACAATCAAACTGATTACTAATATATTAAAATTTTTTACAGCATTATCATCATACTTCAGCGACCTACTATAATTATTTTAATGGTGCAACAAAATTATTTTCAGACAGTATCTAGTTAAATTTTTAGATACTTTAGCAAAACCGTTCTTTCCGTATGTGTAGATTAAGGGCGTACATTTCCATGATGCGTGAATAAGAAACTCTGCAAGTTTCTGGTTTTCCTTTGCGCTTTACAAAACCGAATTTTGTACCCGTACTATCGTTGTCAATAATTTCTGCGTGGTCGACGTTACTTCGTACATGAGCGTGAATAAATTGCATGTTATCTTTTTTAACCCTAGGTATACACAGTCTTATTTTGTCTATACACTTATACACTGTACGGTCTCGAAGACCCCATCCATATTTGTCATCGTAACTTCAGCAAAAATGAATTTCAGTTTATTTATTTTTTTTCAATCGATCGAGAATCGATCGAGAATCAATCATCATGGGCCATATAGGCCCATAATGTATAAAAGTCGATAGAATTAAAGAGTTCCGAGATATACGAATAAAAGAAAAGAATGTATGGTACAGAAGTCTATAGGAACGCGAAAAAATGAAGCTGGGCTGGGGTCTTGGAGACTTCAGTGTGCATACCTAGGGTTAATAAGCAGCACTTTGCTGCTGCATTCTCGATGCTGCATAGCAACGAAGAAATCGATATAATTTTTATTTTTATTTAAAAAACCGTATATATGCAGTACATGGAAAGAACAGTTTTGCTGAAGTATCTAAAAATTTAGCTAGATACAGATCTGAAAACAATTTTGTTGGTCCATCAAAATAATTATGTAGAATTTAAACTAATTGCTAAAATGTCAAAATTTTTTACAGAATTATATTTCAGCGACTTACTATAATTATTTTAATGGTGTAACAAAATAATTTTCAAATCTGTAGGTATATCTAGCGAAATGTTTAGATATTTCAGCAAAACCGTTCTTTCCGTGCACATATTTTTATCAGGGTCTAAATATCGCTAATATATATCACTAATGTAAAATGTACATAAAAGAAGCCAGTTGTTGCCATTTGTACACGCATTAATCTAATAATTTCTTCATCTGAACGTTGTTGGAATATTATCGAATCATTGGAGAATCTTAATATCTTGAGTTCGACTGATCGAGATTCAGCGGAAAGGCAAATATGTATAATATATGAGAAGCTTGAAGAAGTTCAGGATGTCTCTACTGAGATTACCTGAAAAAGTAACAGACAGTATTTGAACATTTTTAAAGAAAGAGAAAGTTACGACAAATGGATTAACAACGCGTAATGAGTTAATATTTATTTTAACTGGCTCAGTAGATTAGTGTGATTATGGCATTCAAAATTATCATATGAACGTTATTTGTTACCTTATATATTATCTTTTGTGAATCATGGCAGAAAGGACAAAAGGTTCATGGACACATAGTTGTCTCACGTGTTGGCGCCGAACGACCCCCCCTTAAGGGTTCAAGCCCATTAAAAATGAGATTATCTTTTACTTTAGCCGGGGAGTCGAAGTTGGCCGGCCTTGCAACGTGGGAGAAGCGGACGTGATTCCCGCCACCGTTGCGAGTCGATCCCTGGCGCCGGGCATGCTTAAAACGCAATGCCCGTGCACTGTGTTTGACACAGATGGATATCCATTCACGAAATAACTTATTACTATTTATTTCTATTTTAATTTGACACGGCTACTGGGGGCAAGTCTCGTCGAGACCGTGGACATGTTCGGACGTGTTTTGTCCTGAATAATTTTTGAAGATTGCTGATGCAATCAGCGCCGAGTTTGGATTGAATCTTTCGAGTCTGTATTTATTATTTTCGACTTGTTCTTGGCCATTATGTGATCCTGAGGAGGATTAGGTGCCATGAAATTTACAAAGAAGAAGAAGGCTATTGGGGGCCACGGCTACTCGTGGCATGAGTCTCGTGCGTCAAGAGGCGTCATGTTTTTATACCCGATAACTACCGCCTACTCTCGAGGAGACAGCTACGTAGTTACTGGGTGTCCCCGCACTAACCGAGTCATCAGTCTCGCATCGTGGTTGCAGTGCCCGGACCATACGAGAACCCGGGGGTGAAGATTCATTCTTGGCTTCTTCATATTTACTGCGTGTTGGGGAGCAAACGTATTGACAGCCGAGAGCTTAGCTTCTCAGATAACCGTGCCCTTCCTTGGCTCCACAACTCACCAACGGTACTTGAACCCGTATCACTACAGGCTCTTAGAGGCGCAGTCAGATTGCCATTGACGCCACTTGGTTACTGCAGAGCGCGCTGGCCAGCCGACATCAGATCTTGCGACCGAGCCGTACTGAATCGGAACAGTTCCATTGCAGCGCTCCAGCAAGACCACTGGGAGGTGGGCGCATGACTTGACTGGGAGAGGCTATATATTCGCCTCACCAGACCAGGAACTGGCTCTAACTCCAGGCCCAAAGAGACTCGTGCAGAGAATCAAGGGTCTAAGACAGCCTGACTCCTCCGATACAATACGACAGTGCTCGCACCAGCGTAGTTTTCAGGCCATTTGAATCTTCGGATTGTAACACGGATTCGCCACTTTTTTCACGTTTCTTTTTGCCACGATTTACAAAAGGTAGTAGTCTTGTCACTGTTCGCAACGCGGACGGGAGCGAGGCCGCCGTGGCCATCGTGATTACCGGTAGTAGGTCCGACCGAGAGAACGAGTACGTGCATACGCGATCGCGTACTTAACGCGGATCGGCGAGCGACCGGTCGGTCGGCCGCGGGTCCGGTACACGGCCAACAGTGCCTCCGATCACGTAATCTGACTGATCGTTTCTAGTTTCGCCGGCGTGAACTCGCTTCTAGTATTATGGCCACGCGAAGTAAGACCATCTCCGCCCGTTCGCCGAGCGGGCGCTGATGATACGCCTCATACGTAAAGGCGAATCTGCACAATTCACTTATAACGATTATCCCGGAAAGATCAACCGGCAGGAGAGGAAGAAAAAAAATTCATCTGTAAACAGTACACTAAAAAAAACAAAAAACAAAAAACAAAAAAACAAAAAAAAACAAAAAAACAAAAAAAAACAAAAAAACAAAAAACAAAAAACAAAAAAACAAAAAAACAAAAAAACAAAAAAACAAAAAAACAAAAAAACAAAAAAACAAAAAAACAAAAAACAAAAAAACAAAAAAAACAAAAACCAAAAAAACAAAAAAACAAAAAACAAAAAAAAAAAAAAAAAAAAAACAAAAAAAAAAAAAACAAAAAAAAACAAAAACCAAAAAAACAAAAAACAAAAAAAAAAAAAAAACGAAAAACAAAAAAACAAAAAGAACAAAGAACAAAAAGAACAAAGAACAAAAAGAACAAAGAACAAAAAGAACAAAGAACAAAAAACAACTCAAGGTATTTGTTTAAATTTTATCTTTTAATATTTAATAGCGTAGAGAAAACTATAGTAATACTATAGTATACCATTTTTTAATTATATAGAGTATATAGACTAATGATTATATGTATAGAATACTTTGTAATTAATTTTAATTGCAAGCCGTTTTATCATACACTGTAAATCCAAGTGTGTTATTTCTGCACGCATAAACGTTTGAAAATGACACATTTGACTGAAGCTCGTTTTACATGTTTTGTTGCGTGTTAAATCAACATGTTTAATCGTATCAATATGTTCAACCGTGTTAAATGGCATCATTCAAAACGATAGAAATGCTTTAGTTAAAGAAGAGCTTTAGTTAAAATAAGAAGAGCTTTAGTTAAAATAACACACTTGGATTTGCAGTGAATTAGCCGTATAAAAAAAGAATTTCTCATTATTTCATAAAATTATGCTCTTTAAATGAAAGAAAGTTACGCACGTTGCACGTAACTTTCTTCAACTTATTAATACGCCATGAATGTCTGTACTCGATGCATTAAATTATGCGTTTTATTCGTTGATATTGTTTACGATAATCTTATCGTCGCATCTTTAATCGATTATACGCATATATATAACGATGCTGCGAGATTTATATCAATATTACTCGTATAACGAACTCTTTCCGTGAATATATCTCCGATTTAAGGTCGATTTAGACATAACCGAGCCGTGCCCGTACCGTTTACGGACAGAAATATTTAGACTCGTTTCACACGTAGGTATCCGGCACCGGACTACCGATGCCGGGTATCCGATCGATTTTCTTTGTTTTCACAAGTCGGCTATTGGACAAACGTGTAAATGCTTCCATATTAATCCATACACTT
Organism: Temnothorax nylanderi; assembly: GCF_030848795.1. NCBI lineage: Eukaryota > Metazoa > Arthropoda > Insecta > Hymenoptera > Formicidae > Temnothorax > Temnothorax nylanderi. The sequence continues at coordinate 42,163 of NW_027250041.1, forward strand.
CCCGATCGGATACCCGGCGTCAGTAGTCCAGTGTCGGATACGTGTGAAACGGGGCTTTTAGTCGAATTTCATCCGTTGCATGTTCGAATATCTTCGAATTCTTAACTAGTGGCCAGATCGCCACTAGTTAGTGGTAGAGTTACAGGCGTTTTGATGGGAGTTTTAAGAAGATATTCGATTTCGAAGGTCTGCCGTGAATGTCATTTGCGTTTTGATGATAATTTTTTAAAATAATTCTAAGGTTTTGCAGTTTTTTACTTATCAGGAACTCTAGAACTTTTTGAAAGAAATCAAATGAGCTACTTAGAACTATTTGGACTTTAAATCAAACTTTTCTTTTTTTTTTGTTTTTTGAAAAAAATAAAAAAAAATTTTTCTTTTATCAGGAACTCTAGTGTACTCGTCAAAATGCTTCAGATGAGCTATTCAGAACTATTCGATCTTAAAGTTGAGTGTGAAGTTAGCATTCCATTTTTTAATTGCCTTTTTCAAAGAGTTAATCGCCGGAACTCTATTTATAAACATAAAAATACTCTTATACTCTTCGAAAAGAAGCTGGAACTCTAATCAGAACTAAAAAATATTAAAGTAAGGGTGCGAACTTCACACACCCATCTTCGTCAGTATCTGAATTTTCATCAGACATGTCAGAGTTTGTTAGACATTGCGTTTGTCTTTCTTCTGCAGCTTGTATGTTTGGTGGAATCAATAATTATAATTGTACGGCAACTGGTGATAGTTTTTAATTTTTTTGTGGCAGACTTTTGTAAACTAGATATATATGGATCAGATGTGATCATAAGCCGCACAAAACATCTTTCATTGTTTTTGTTCGAGAGCACTTTCTCGAGAAGTCTTCTCGAAACTTTTTTATGTGCTCGTTCATTGTTTCTTGGGCATCTTCAGACATTTGCCCTATCGGTAATAGAGCAGAGGCTATAATTTTCGGTCCATGAATTAATAGCGTCAGAGTAAACTGCTGCTAGGCTTGATAAAATTTTTGAGCTTGCTGATAAGCGAAAGCTTATCGGACAGTTTGTCCTTGAGCACAGACACCTGTTTCTTAAACTTTTCAATCTGCTCCTCCAAAGCTCTTGTCGCCGTCTCTTTCTCCTCGGGCTTCTTGGCGCTTTCATTGCTGCATATCTCCTCGCGTTTTTCTCGTTGTCACCACGTGACAACAATAATATGGCTCGAGACTGGGCCATTTGTTTATTCCTACCTGGGGAGCGCGCTGTAGCGTAGACGCTCGATGCGTCGTTGAGAACAAGCGTTGAAATTCAGGTCTTCAAGGAGAGCTACTCCACTCGCGTCCAGCTCGCTCCCAATATCACGGGAGGCTGGAATCTTCTGTCGACGATCGTGAATCACGCCCGTAATTATTCGTCAACACGTTATTGACACGTTATTAACACGTTATCAACACGTTAAAATAGCCTCGTTACCTATCGGTTCGGATAGGTCTTTATCAAAGGTCCGTCGAGCTTGAACTGAGCTCGCAGGATCGTCGCATAACACGCGAAATGTCGAATTCGGAAGCGACGCTGGTATGCGGGAGCATGGCCCGCGCGTGATCCCATTGTCTGAGACGCGTGTATGCGTGATCGACGTACAACGCTTTAGTCGTACGAAAATATCTAAACCTAACTTAAATTCCGGAGTAACGGCGAATCCGGAACACACATTATTACATTACGTTTCATTAGGGAAAATTATTATACATTATAAAATATATTCAGTAATTCTTCAATAACTTTTATTTCACTTTTCATCGATTTCATGGTACTTTCAGCAAAATTCCATCAGAGCCATCCGCTGAAAATATTATGAAATCGATGAAAAGTGAAATAAAACTTATTGAAAAATTACTGAATATATTTCAAAATAAATAATAATTTTCCTTATAAAATGTAATGTAATACTGTAAAATATAAGGAAAGGATTTTTTAAATTATATTATTGAAAAGTAATAACAAAATTGTTTTGAGGTATGAAATTTACTAAATTTAACTGAAGAAACTGAAATTTTTACTAAAATATTGATGGAATAACAATGAGATGGGATCAATTGAGAGAGATTTCAGTAAAATTTCATTATATTTTATTACATTTTTATTTAATATAATTTTATTATATTTTTAATAAAATATTTCCATCAGTTAGCATTATTTCAAAACGTTATATGATCATTTCATTGGCTGAATAAAGAATTAAGACCGCCTACGATCAGACTAATGACAAGACGATCTTAAATATAAGATCGAACTATAAATACTGTCCTATGATGACTCGCTTCGTCGTAGAAGGGAATTCAAAGTATGTGAGTAATTCGCAGAACGAGGAGCCGTTTACTTACAGAGAGGACAATCTCTGGCTGTGTGCCCTTGTTAATCAATACATATAAGTAAAATTAATGTTTTCGACATAGAATGCAATTATTATTTTCGTTAATTCTAAGTTGCTTATACTTATTGTTATTCAAATTCCACGACTAATTTCCCAATTAATGCAAGTGATGTATAAGTGTCTAATAATAAAAAAGTAGGTAAAATTAATAAAAGCATTAATCAATGGCAATTTTTTAAGTTGTATGATTTTCATGTATCTTTATTTTATGTTTGATGCATCAATATCGATATATGTCTATGTCACTTTGTAAAGAAATACATTTTGTCTTACACAAACATAAAAATTCATGAAAATATGATTTTGTTGTCTCATTTGCTCAGATTTAAATAAATATTAATATTGCTTGCTAGTCCCTTACATTCAAAGCATAAACAAATACTAAGATAAGTTTAACGGTCAAGTTATTCGTATTTAATATCCATATTCCTTGTTTATTGCTTCCTCATAGAGTGATAGAGGAAGGCCTTGTTGTCGTTTCTTTGATCGAGGTTTAGGAAAACATCACCGATCGTGACCTCTTCGTCGATTCCTTCGAAAAATCTAACGTATCTTGCTTTAATGACTGTCTTCGTGCCACGACGCCACAGACGATAAGCTTTTGATTCGTGAGAACACCCTACGAGAACATATTCGAGACCCTTCGAATCGAACTTTTTATTTCGTCCGTTTTTATTCAACGCAATTACCTTGCTTCCGATAACGCGTAAAAATCCAACGTATGATTTTTCGCCAAACCATGCCTCGTACGGCGTTTTATTTTCGAGCGATTTAGTTGAACACCAATTTCGTAAGAATGTAGCAGCATTGACTGCTTCTGCCCATAGTGATTTTGGTAATTCCGCTTGAAGCATGAGACATCGTGCCATCTCTACCAGGGTACGGTTTGCGCGCTCAGCCACGCCGTTTTGCTGAGGCGTATATTCGACGGTGAGTTGCCTTGCGATGCCTTCGTCTTCGAGAAATTTCTTGAATTCTTTCGAAGTATATTCTTTCGCGTTGTCCGTTCTCAACCGTTTTATGACGCACCCGGTTTCTTTTTCGACACGCTTTTTGAAATTTTTGAATGCCGTTAAAACGTCCGATCGTTGCCGAAGCATCGTTGTTTCCGTATATCGCGAATAATCGTCTATAAATGTCGCAAAATATTTTGCGCCGCCGAGTGATTCCGTATTCATCGGACCGCAAATGTCCGAGTGTATGAGTCCGAGTTTTTCTTTTTGACGATGTTCAGAACTTTTGTAAGGAAGTTGCTGAATCTTACCTTTTGCGCAAACTACACAATCCGCACTTGCACTTTTCACGTCCAAATTCAAGCCTTTAACCATGTCTTTCGTCTGTAAACTTTTTAGGTTCACGAAATTGAGGTGGCCGAAACGTTTGTGCCATCTCTCTAGATTTCCGGGGTTTGCACTTGTTTGCAACGCGCGATCTTCAATGATGTCCACGGTGTATATCTCGTTCCGTTTCTCAGCTACCATCGCCGTTGATCCGTCACTAATTTAATTAATTACCGCGCGATTTTGATCAAAAATCACTTTGAAACCGTTTTTTGTTATCTGCGGAATCGATATTAGATTATTCTTTAGTTCAGGCACAAAAATCGCGTTTGTTAGCTTCACCCGATTCGTACTTTTATCGCTTAGTTTTACGTTTAGTTCGATTTCACCGACACCGCACGATTTTATCCACTGACCAGATGCAGTGAAGACTTTTGATTCCACGTTCTCGTCGAGCACGCCGAATTTCTGTCTTTCATTTCGTAGCCGCACTATCTAAGCACCAAATATTCGGTTTTCTTACTTTGACGTTACACGCAATTGCCGTCATCGCGTCGTCCGTTTTTCTCATCCGCTTCTCGTTTCTTTCTCACATAGCAGTCTGCGCCTTTGTGTCCGACCTTTCCGCACTCGTAGCACTTTCCAGCGAATTTTGGTTGTTGCTTTGAACTGTTCTTGCTTTTATTTGCACGAAGATTCGTTGGTTTCGTCGCTTTCGTGAGCAGCGCTTCGTTGTTGACATCACTCTTCTTTTCCTTATCGGGACGTCCGTCTCTCTCCAATTGACGGGCTTCTTCTTCGATCAGTTTGACCTTCAGGTTGCTGACGCTAGAAATTTCATCACGTGACTCGATTGCCACTGTGAAACTTTCGAATTCCTCGGGTAATGATCCGAGTAACATAATCGATAATAAATCGTCGGGGATATTAATTACAGCCTCTGTCAGTTGTTCTGCTTTACTCGTGAAGTCGTTGAGGTACCTCGTCATCGATGTATCTAGATCCTTTTTCATCCGGTACAATTGTTTGTACAGCGTTGCTTTACGAACGGGACCTTTTGACTCGTAGATCCGTTCGAGTTCTATCCACGCTGCATACGATGTTTCAGCTTTCTTAATGTAATTTAGCTGACCGCGTGACATGCTAAGCATGATCATCGCCAGAGCCTTCTGATCCTTTTTCGTCCATTCTGTCCGCGGTTTGCCTCGGTTTTCACTTCAGCACCGCTTGCATACGCCCACAGTTCGTTGCAAATAAGGACGCTTCTCATCTGCAGTTTCCACGACTCATAGTTCTCATCGTTGAGTTTCTCGATACCGTGTGAGCTGTTCAACGCCGCCATTATTTCTTGTACGCGAACTACTCGACCACGTTTCACGCGCTTACTTTCGTCGAACAGATTTCTTAACTCTCGTTACCGATTACTCTCCCTTACGACGATGTCTGGGCCCATAACCTGACAGGATTACGTGTGGGATGAGTGAATTCACGGAGTTATGCAAAAGTAAATTATATACAAAACTTATTATATATGAGCGACTCGTACAGCGACTTACAGCGCGAAGGTCTTGTAAGCGACTGACTCCTTCCTCGAGCTCCTTGTTCGTGAACATCGCCGTATCACGTGATTCTAATGTCTAATACATGTGTGTACCCGAGAGAGGACACTGAATGTGCCGAGTTACATCGATATATCCTAACAATTTGTAATTAAAACAAAAATTGAATACTTACATGGGAGATCATGTAATTTATAAGTGAATGACATAAAGAATCTTTATCCGCCGTGATATCAATGTACCAAAAAGCACCTAATGCGTATGCTGCTATTTCATCAAATTCAGATGAAACTTTACTTAAATAAGTTGCATACAGTTTTTTGAGCTTCTGACATAATTCAGTAGTCTCCTTTGCGTTTTTGCGACACAGGTTAAATCTGTAGATAAAAAGAATAACTAATAAAGTTAGGACTATAATCTGCTCTACCGTTGATTTGTCCTGTTCGTTGTTTATAAGTTCCTTTAGTTGT
>NW_027250042.1:0-5000 GCF_030848795.1 Temnothorax nylanderi
ATACGGCTTTCAAGAGAAGCAATATGACGGCAAGGTCGCCTAAAGCGGAAACGGAGGTAGGTGAGAAAGAGTTGAGGGGGATAATTAATGAATTGAGAGAGGGTTTTAGGAGGCATGAGAGAAGAGTTAAGGGAGGGTTTTAAGGAGCAAGGAAGGGAAGTAGAGAAGATAAGGAACGAGTTAAGAGTGCGAGAGGAGAAGTGGAGCGCGGAGAGGGAGGAACTTAAGAAGAGAATTGATGATTTGGAAAGAAAACTGGAAGGGATGAGAATGGAGTATAAGGAGGGTGGGCTAGAAGGAGGAAAAGGTGCAGAAGGAAGCGCAGGACTGAGAAGGGCGGAGGGGAGGGAGGAGTCCGATTGGAAGGAAAGGGTAGAAAGGCTGGAAAGGAGGTGTGAAATGAAGGAGAGGGGAGAAAGGAAGAGAAACATTGTGATTAAAGGAGTAAAAGAGGAGGAGGGAGGAATAAAGGGGGGGATAGAGGAGGTGATGAAAAAGATAGGAGTGGAGGCTAAGATAAAGGAAATTAGAAAAATAGATGCTGGAAGGAGAGAGAAGGGAGGTATGGCAGTGGTAAGGGTAGGAAGTGAGGAGGAGAAGGCAAGAATAATAAGAAATAAGTGGAAATTGAGAGATGGAGGTATTTGGATAGAGGAAGATTTAACATGGGAAGAAAGGAGGATAAAATGGAGGGTAAATCAAATTGCTTGGAAGGCGAGAGGAGAGGGAAAAAGAGTGCGGATAGGGCAGGGAAAGGTATGGATAGAGGGGAATGGTGGATGTGGGATGAGGTAAGAGACGTACTCAGAGATAGCAGAGGGAGGTGTTGGGAGGCAGGACAAGGGAAAGAGGAAGAAGGCAAGAGAGAGGAAGGACAAAAGCAGGGGGAATAGAAGAGGGAGAGGGAGCGGATAGGGCAGAGGGGAGAGAAGTAGAAAAAGGGAAGGAGAAGAAAGAGGATGTGGAGAAAGGAGTGGGAGAGGAGGAGAGGGAGGAGGAAGAGAGGGGAGAGAGAGAGGAGGGAAGGAGAGTATACAATGTGGCGAAAGATAAAGAGACAGAGGTCAGATGGGACGAGGAAGGGGGGAGAAGGACGGACTGGAGGGTAGTGTTTCTGGAATATAGCGGGTTTGGAAAATAAAGATAAGGAATTCTGGGAGGGGCTGAAGAAGGAAGATGTGATAGTTTTGATGGAGACGTGGATAGGAGAAAAGGGTTGGGAAAGAGTAAGGGGTAGGCTGCCAAAAGGGTACGATTGGGGAGTGCAATGGGCGAAGAGGAAGAATAAAAAAGGGAGAGCGATGGGAGGGATGTTAATGGGGATGAGAAAAGGTTTAAAGGAGAAGGGAACTGAAATCGAAATAAGTAGGGAGGGACTGATAGTTGGAAAGGTAAGGATAGGTGGGGAGAGTTGGAAAATAGTAGGGGTGTATGCGAAAAAGGAGGAAATGGAAGGGATTATGCAGGAGTTAGGACAAATAATGGATAGGAAAGAGGAAGGAAGGTATACGATAATTGGGGGAGATTTTAATGCGAGGACTGGAGGAGAAGGAGGAGGTGTGGAAGAAGAAGAGCGGGGAAGGGGAGGGGAGATGGTGGGGGGAAGAAAATCGAAGGATAAGAAGACGGACAGAGAGGGGAGACGTTTGGTGAGGACCATAGAGGAGAAAGGATGGGAAATATTCAATGGGAGCATGAGAGGAGACGAGGAGGGAGAATTCACATTCACAGGAGGAAGAGGAGCAACGGTAATTGACTACGTAATAGGAGAAGGAGAAGTGAGAGAGAGGGTCGTGAGCATGACGGTGGGGGATAGAGTAGACTCGGATCACCATCCCTTGAAAGTGGTGTTAAGAAGAGAGAGTGTTGAGAGAGACAGAGGAAGAGGGTGGAAGAAAAGAAGCAGGGGGGTCTGGAACGAGGAAGGAGCAAAGGTTTTCATGGAAAAAATAGGGAAAGTGAAGGAAAGGGGGGAAGAATTAAATAGAGAATGGGAGGTAATGGAATCAAGAATAGTAGAGGCGTTAAAAGGGGTAGAGGAGGAGTTGAAGGGGAGCAAGAAGGAGAAGGTGGGATGGTGGGATAAGGAGTGTAGAGAAGCGAAGAAAGAGGCGAGAAAGAAATTGAGGGAATGGAGAAAGGAAAGAGGAGAAGACAGGGCATTCAAGGAAAAAAGGAAGGAGTTTAAGGAGTTATGTAAGAGGAAGAAGGAAGAAGAGAATTTGAGATGGGAGAGGAAAGCGGAGGAGGCAAGGAGGGAGTCGGAGGTTTGGGAGATAGTAAATAAAGAGAGAAGAAAAAGGAGGGGAATTGAGGAAGGGATAGAGGAGGGAGAATGGAAAGAGCACTTTATGAAATTGCTAGGAGGAGTGGAGGGGAGGGTGAGGATGGGGAAGGAAGGTGTGAGGGAGGAAAAGGAGGGAGAGGAGGAGGGGGAGATAAGTTTAGGAGAAATGAAGAGGGTAATGAGGAAGTTAAAGGATGGAAAGGCAATGGGACGGGATGGGATACCAAGTGAGGTATGGAAGCGCGGGGGGAAGGAGTTGGAGATTTGGGCGTGGAGATTCATTAACAGGATCTGGAAGGGAGGAGGATGGCCGGAAAACTGGAAGGAGGGAATAATCGCACCAATTGTAAAGAAAGGGGAAGGAAAAAGGGTGGAGGAGTATAGAGGGGTGACAATAATGTCGTCGCTGTATAAGGTGTATACAGCAATCTTGGCAGAGAGGTTAAGAGAGGAGCTAGAGGGAAGGGAATAGTACCGCAAAACCAAACTGGTATCAGAAGGGGAATGGGAACAATAGATAACATTTATGTGTTGAATTACCTGGTGAACAGAAAGTTGGAGAAGAAAGGGGGAAAACTGATAGCATGTTTTGTGGATCTTAGGGCGGCGTTTGACTCGGTAGATAGAGGGGTATTAATAAAAGCAATGAGAGAAAGAGGAATAAGGGAGGGGCTGGTGAGGAGGACGGAGGAGATCCTGAGGGAGACGAAAAGTAGGGTAAGGGTGGGAAACGAAATAGGGGAAGAGTTCTGGACGGGGAGGGGGGTAAGACAGGGGTGTCCGCTGAGTCCGTTACTTTTCAACATAATGTTAGCAGATATGGAAGAGGAAATGGGCAGAGTTAAATGGGGAGGGATAAGGCTAGGAGGTAAGAGGATATATACGTTGGCGTATGCCGATGACGTAGTGTTAATTGCAGAGGATGAGGATCAAATGAGGAGTATGCTTGAAAGGTTAGAGGGATATCTAGGTAGGAAGAGGTTGGAGTTAAATGTGGAAAAAACTAAAATAATGAGATTTAAGAAAGGAGGAGGAAGGGACTGTAAGAGAAGATGGAGATGGGAAGGAAAAGAAATAGGAGAAGTAAAGGAATTTCGGTATTTAGGGTATGTGTTCCAAAGGAACGGAGGGCAGGAGGCACAGGTAAGAGAAAGGATCAAGAAGGCGGCAGCGGTGATGGGGAAGGTTTGGGGGATAGGGAAGAGAAGATTTGGGAAAGACTGGGGAAAAAGAATGTGGCTGTTTGATAGACTGGTGTGGACGGTTATGGGGTATGGAGCAGAAATATGGGGATGGAGAGAGAGGGAAGGAATGGAAAGGTTGGAGGAAAGGTATATTAGATGGTCTTGGGAGTAGATGGAAAAACGCCGTGGTACTTAGTGAGAGAGGAGCTACAAAGGGAGAAATTAAGAGGGAGGGCGGGAATAAGCGCATGGAGATTCGAGAAGAAGTTAGAGGAGGGAAAAGGAAGTGAGCTGGCGAGGTTATGTTGGGAGGAGCTGAAGGGAAGGGAGAAGGAAGGGAGAGCAGGATCGAGCTGGGAACGGGAGAGAGAAGGGTTCTTTGAGGAAAGAGGAGTGGGGTTAAAGGAGCTTGAAAGGTTGAGAGAAGAGGGAGACGGTTGGCACCGCAAGCTAGTTGGAGGAGACAAGGAGACGCAAAGGAAAGAGAGATGGGAGAAGATCGAGAAATCGGATTACAATAGGTGGTACAAGGTAATTAAGGGAGAGGGTATCCCAGGATATCTGAAGAAGGGATGGGGAGAGAGCAGATGGAGAAGGGTGGCGAGGTTTAGGTTAGGGAGTGAGATGAGAGGGAGCAGGTACTGGGAGGGGGAAGAGAGGAAGAAATGTAGGATGTGTGAATATAGGAAAGAAACGTGGGAGCATGTGTGGGAGGAATGTAGAAGATGGAATTCAGGAGGAGGAAGTTGGCAGGAAGCGGTGGGTTGGGTTTTGGGTGAGGAAGGGGGAGGAGAGGAATGGATGATGGAAATAGAGAGGGAAAGAAGGGAAGGGAAAGGGGAGTCGGCGGAGTAAGGAGAAGGATTATGGGAGGAGAGAAAGGGAGAAGGAAGAGACAGACAAGGGAAGGAGGAGGGAGAGGAAAGTAGAATAAAGGAGAGGAGAGCAATATGCGGAAGGGCTGAAGGTGAAGGCGGAGGAGCTTCTGAGGGATCCGGACGAGAACAAGGAGGAGCCGAGGCAGGAAGGATGGAAGCAGACGGACGTAGAACCGGAGGAAGCAGAGGAAGACAAACAGAGGGGGAAAGGAAGAGGGGGAGGGAGAGGGAAATTAGGCAAATTGTAAGGTCGCATAAGGCCAGGGCGCGAAGGGGAGGTTGTGTAAGAGGTTTGGGTACGTTCCTTACAAAAACGCCTTGTAAGCCCTACGGGGATATACAATAAACTTATCTATCTAGAAAGATAAATACATTTTCAGATATTTAAGTATTTATTTGTTTCCTCTTGTTGTAAAATATAAATATTTTCTTCTTCAGGTAGCTCTTCATCCATCTTTTCATTTGCTGATGATGTAATACATGCATTGCTATAAATTATATGCAATATCATTAATTAATGTGTATATTATCAAAAATATTGTTTGATATTGTGTAATATACAATATACTATTGAATATAAAAAGAAAAGATTATACATTATAAGATGTGTATGGGCTTACTTTCTTCCAAAAAATATTGTTGGTACAGCAT
>NW_027250042.1:10000-47776 GCF_030848795.1 Temnothorax nylanderi
GAACAATTTCTTAAAGCTTAGGGCTTAAAACACCTATTGTAGACCGGGACTAAGACAAACTAAAGCCGATATTCATAGTCGGTTCTTATCTTTGACTATCTAAATATGGACTGCTAGCAGCAATTTCAGACTGAATGTCAAGATGTATCGCGCCGACATCGACCAGTTGAGAAATGCGTGAACTAAGACAGACGCCATGTCGGTAACATGTTGGTCATGTCGGTCATGTGAATCATGTGCACGTGTCAATTATTACATTATTTTTTAAAATAAAATTTCGTTATTATGGAAAACAAGTTACTTTGAAAGAGCATAACACATTTATTAGGCATTATTTTACAAAAAAATATTACTTTTCAGTCATTAAGAATATTAAGAATATTAAGAATTTAAGAATATTGCATAAGTTATAAAATATATTTTATATCTATTATATTAATTTTCGTGAAATTTATGTAAAAAATATTTTGTTTGCTTTATCAGCATGTTCAAATAAATATCATGTAATAATTTTTATACACATTTTTGTTGTGTTAATTTATTACTTTATTTACAAACATTTTTAAAAATTTATATTACTATTGTATATTAATCTCTTTATGCACATCATATTTTATCACTCATATATTTAAAATAAGAATAAGTAACCTTGTTTTTATACTTTTCTTTTATTTTTGTCTTTTAAAATATTTCAATATTTAACACTATATTTTAATATTCATGTAAATATATACAATAAAAATATACAATATACATTACAAACTTAGTAAAAATTAAACTACTCATACTACGCGTTAAACTTGAAAAAATATAAGTTTCTTATAACAGGGTGCATTCCGTTTCATGCATAATGTGCATAATAAATGCATCATTTATCCTTGTGTAACATTCAGTGAACAACAAGAATAAATAATGCATTATACTCATCATGCGTGAAACGGAATGCATTCATAAATACAAGTTAAAGTATATTTAAATTTTCCGGTCTTTGGTCGATGAGGCGAAGCCTAAATATCGAAGATGTTGAATACTCGTCCCTCTCTGTCTGCTGCATGGATTAACTACCAGCACAGTATATACAGTAGCGCAACTCTCTGTCGGCGCCTTTGATGTTAGTGTTGTCCAAAATAGAGTGCGCATGCGCGAAATAAGTAAGCGCCCACTAACACCATCTGAACGTCTTTCTCTGAACTTCTTTCTCAGTTGCTCTTCCTTTCTCCGCTCTCACTCCGCTTTTACATGAAATTAATCTGAATTTAATGAAAATAATAAAGATAAATATTTATTATGTATTAAAAATAAGAAAAATATATAAAAATGAGAAAAAATAAAATTATATAAATGTGATTGAATAATATAAATGTATTGAAGTATAAAATTAATAGAAAATATAATGTTATATAACATATATTGAACAATCGAAAAGCAAAATATAATATTTTATACATTATACTTATAAGAAAACAATTATAATTATAAAATATTTAATATAAAATAGTTTTATTACATTAAATGAAATAAACGAATGATTTAATTATGCATCCAAAATAAAAATAAGATATACTATATTCATGCTTAATTTAAAATGCGATAAATGAAATTTTAATTTTAATACGACGATATGTTCCCAGATAGCACGGAGAATTGAACAGAAATTCTTTTTAAATTCCCGATTTTTTAAATGTATTCTTTTTCCGTATATCATTTCTGTCCCAAAACAACTCTTAAGAGTTCAAAAGAAATTCTTTTCTATGTCACCAATTCTGAGTTCTTCTTCAGATACAAAAAAAATCACTTTTCTACTCCATAAGAATTCGTAATATATTCGAAATTATGTTTAGATAGTATTCTAATAGAGCTCTATCTAAGCGCTATTTCGAATGCATTGCGATTTCTTATAGAATAGAAAAATAATTCCTTTGTATCTGAAGGATAAGAAAAAAATCCATCGTAATATGTCCAAAAACAGTTTCTACATCAGAAAGAACATAAAATGTACTAATCCATTTTATGTTCTTTCTGATGCAAAAACTGTTTTCGGATAGATTATGAAGGATTCTTTCTTATCCGATGTTACAGACAGAATATTAGGATTATAAACACTGAAATTAGGAATATAAATATAGGAAAACATAAAATAGAAGTATCCATGACTCCTATATCAATTAATGATTATATTAATAAATTGGTATACAGATTTGAAATATTTTAAGTATCATTAATTGTTATAACAAACAATTCGTATAATATGAGCGACATATTTATCGTACATACAGACATGCAAAATAAAATTTTATATGCAAAATAATCAATGTATAATATGATATTATGAAAATATAAAAGTGTCCCGAAAGAGTGGTCGAGTAACGATTCGAAATTCTACAAGCATATTGTTACTTCGCAGAAGCAGCGACGATCGTTGTATTTCGGAATTCGGACGCGCTTCCGCGCGTCTCGTTAATGCTTCATCGGATGAGAGTCTTTAGCGATTGGAAGGAAAACATACGTATGTACTTCGATAGACATGCATCAATCAATTGGCAGTAAATGGCTTATATAAAATGTGTCTGGATAGAATAATGGACATATGTATTATATTATCTCGATGATTCCCATACGCCCGATTGAGCATTGCGTTTATAAATTTATAAAATTTCTCCTAAGAGCCGTTCCTGATCCGAGTAAGCAAAAGTCCACATACAAAAATCCACATACGAAGTTGCAACACCATGGATTTAATAGCACTTTGATAATCCATTTAAGATAACAGATACAATGAAAGACCCTTATAGAAAAATACACTCAACCCATAGAAAAACCCTTAAAGTTGGGTGTGATTTCGGACCGCCAATAGAACGTTAACCATTTAAATGATGGTTAACCTTCTATTGGCGGTCCGAAATCACACCCAACTTTAAGGGTTTTTCTATGGGTTGAGTGTATTTTTCTATAAGGGGAATCTATGGACAGATTTGAATATATTCTGTCTGGTCTTAGAAGTGTCGATAGGTTTCCGTTTAACGATGCTAAACTGGTAATAATTTCTGCTCCGGTGTCAGTCTTCAAGGATAATACAATCTGTCTTGTATTTAAATGTAAATCAGGTACACTGAATTTCCTCGATTTCGTCGGCACTGCTATATTTTGCGAATCCATATCCGTAGTTTCATTCTTCTCTGTAGGTACTTGCACGTCGTCATCAATAAAACACGATAATACCTAGAACATTGATATAATTTAGAACTGTTGAAAATATATACGAATATGTTATACATTCTTTGTTGAGTTACCTTATTCTGTATGTTATAAAGTTGATTGAGCCGGGATAAAGAGAGATGTACTTTCGTCGGTCGTCCCATTTCAATGAAAAACTGGCGGTTTTTGCCTAGAATCATTTCAGATTTTATTGTCGCAAAAGAAGGTGGGATACCCGTGTCTGGATGTGGATCTCCATGCTTTGTTTCTATACTTTCTATCATATAAAGTTTGAAATCCTTCTCGCTTGGTATTGCGTTTAAATTTTGTGCATCGCCGAGCGCTGTTATTGTTATATCGAAACAAGATATCTATAAATTCCGCAACAATATTAATTAAAATAAAATATTTGATAATATGCCACATTAATATTAAATGACGTATTAATTTTTTGTAAGTAAGATGGTATAATACGTACTTGTATCTTTTTAGATAAATGTTGCTGAGAGAAGTAAATGTTTGGCTGATTGATCATTAGGTAAAGTAATGGCTGTTTATCATTATCGTCTTCGCAGTCAGTTTTGTGTATATCCTAAAAATAATATTCATATTTTAATAATCCTTTCTAAAAAAAGGCAATTAAGTCGATACTCGCATATCTCGAAGTTTATTGTTGCCGCTTTTCCGCGATGCCGCTTGGTTCTCTCGCTGTGCTTACATCATGAGCAGCTGTCATCTCGTATATTTTGATTTGACAGTTGTGTATTGTGTAATGTTAAAGCTAAATAGCGCGCGCGAAGCGCGCGTTTGTGATGTCTAGTAACATTAAAATACTGCAATTGAATAAATTAATCCCAATGTAACTATTGCTCACTATGTTTATATCCTCTAAATCAAGGAATGTATTCTGGACTTCGTATAGGATAAATGTTATCTTTCCGCAATTTACTAAAAATTCAAACGGTGGAAGTATCATAGTTTCAACCATGGGCCTTCCCTACAAGAAAAAAAAAGCATTACTTTTAATATAAATTCTGAATTAAATCATGAAACGCTGTTATATGATAACTTACAATTATTGTGGAATGCATGCTGGACATTTCAAAATCGACACCACTATCTTTTGTGAAGTCGATATCTGAATCATCTGACGTCTGTTTCAGCCATCTAATAGGTTTAATGCTTTGAGCTCCTGAAGGAAATCTTTGAACTATATTATTAGAACTATTTTTATCGTTCAGCTTCTCGAAATTTCCAGACAATAACGTCATAAATTCATTATTGAGCGTTGATATTAATTTAATTTGATCTAAATTTATTGTCAATTCTATGTCTGTAATGCAATTTACTTCAACGGCGCTTCCACAGACAATTGTGTCTCCTTTAAATGTGACAGCTGGGGCAATAATTAAGCAGAGATCAAATCTAGGATTAAATATTAAAATTAGAATACTATAATTATCATATAAATTTTTACGCGTTTAAATTATATTAATTGTATATTACTTCGTTAATACTGGAGATGTTGAAAAGTATGGATCTAGAATAATACCATTCCCGAGCTTATTCCACTCTAATGCTGGATTCTCGTTCATTGCATATAAGTACGATTGAGACATCCTCTGAAAACAATGACGCTTGTATCAAATCTGGATGTTTCAAAAATTTTCTTTTAAGTTTTACAGTTTAGACAATGTAATTGATGGTAAACCTTATTAAAATGCTTAGCTGATAATTCTTCCAAGTAGTGGTATATACACACACTCCTTTAACACTAATTTGATATTGTCGATCCTCTACAGCCGAACCTGGTACGTTTAATATATTTGCTCGAGCAGCCAGTTGATAAATGTCGGTTTGCAATGGAACTCTACAAATTGGATTTTCTGCATCCGGCGTAATACGAATTCCGTCCAACTATATAATATATAATATAATACCAAAATAAATAAGTTTAAATATTAAATCTTTATAATAAGGAAATTATACAAGAGCAAAATGGTTTACAACCTGAAGCATCAATAAATCGTGTTGTAATTTATTCGTATCAGTCGGCATCATGAGACGAAAACCTTTGAATTCAAAATGTATCAATGGCAACGATTCATTATTCAAGTTGGTTATGCCAACTAATGGTGTTGCCATGTTTTTATAACGGATAGATTCCGTGTTTTTTTCAGTAGATGAATTCAGGCACGTAAAAGGTTTCACCAGTTGAGCATATTTGCTAATTACACTAATTGGTAAGATTATATCGACCATTTGCATTTTAATAAGTATTTCAGAAATGTAACCGTTCGTAGACAACGTAGAATCAACCAGCAATTCTTTCTAGATATTAGAGTATCACAGAGTTAGTTTCACAAGTAAATAGATAAACGATATTCTTAATTTAAGCATGACTGATTTTAAGTACAATGATTAATTGAATAATTATCCTACCTTCTGAGGTTTGTAACCACTTTATACTCTTAAACTCTTTTCACTTTCATCACAAACGTAGTTATTCAGAGTCTGTCAAACACTTCTAACAGCTCTCAATAGCATTCAGTGGCTAATTAAGCTAATTCCCTCCAAATTTCTGTTCCAATACAGATAGGCATTTACTTAACTGACCATTTAAATTCTGAGAGGGAGCGGAGCAGAACGGAGAAAGGAAGAGCAATTGAGAAAGAAGTTCAGAGAACGACGTTCAGATGGTGTTAGTGGGCGCTTACCTGTGGCCATCGTCGAGTTTCCCCACTACACATCTAGTGAGTTCGTGATCCAGGGAAGCCGAGCTCTCCCGTTGCTGCGCCACTCCTACAGTCTCTTGTCTAACACAGACACACACACACACTGGTGCGTCTACGCGTTAGCTTCTCGTGTAGTTTTAGTTGCGTCATACTCGTTATTCACGAGTCTCCTGTACAATAGTGATACTAATAAACCTTTTCTTGTAGCCTCATTAAAAGTGCATTTTATTACCATAAACCGACGGAACATAATTGCTGTAGCTGCAATTCGCTACAATTGGTGACCCCGACGTGATTCGTTCGGTTCAGTGCACGTTCGAGAAGTTTCTCGTCGAGGCCCGTCTCGTGTCCACCGACCCTGTCGGGGGACACCCGACCAGGCCCGGCGACTATTGTATGGTGGGTATGGAGTACTCCATACGCGGGCATTTTCGGGTATGGAAACTCCATACCCGAACGCGAGCACTCCGGGTATGGAATTCCATGCCCGAAAACCCGAAAAAAAAATTTATTTATAAAAAAAATAAGAAAATTAAGCAAATATTGAGCGCCGAGAGACTGTGTTCATAACAATTTATTCGAACCTGAAAATAATGGAGGATTCACACTGCGTCCGACGTACGACGATCCGACATCCAATAGGAAATTTTTGTCTTTAATAATAAATTCTGTTATTGGATGTAGGATCGTCGTATGTCGAACATCGGGCGCAGTGTGAATTCTCCATAAGCGCGCTTCTCCTTCTTTGAATTATCGACAGCCAATCAGATAGCGTGAGCGTGCCGTTGCAGGGAAGACACAGTCGGCAGCTCGGGCGTGGTCTAACACTCTATTACTCTAACATATTGTATCGAGTCCACCGAGTCCCTTACTACTATCGCTGCTTCTTACGGCCCTGAAAGGTGCGTTCCGGTCTTCCGGAGAGGATACCATGGATAAATTCATATTTAGAAAGGCAAAGGTAGGGCAGAAAAATGACTCGGCCTCTTCGGCTTCAAATTTGGAGCCTCCAATTTCCGAAACGATTCCTGATCCTAACCTCTCTACTCATACTAAAAACACTGACGAAAATTCTAATATATCTCTGAATGCAGGTACAGGTAAGTCTATTCTTTCTGATTGTTGAGTCCGTTGACTATTGACCATTTAAAAGGAATAAATTTCCCCATAATTTTCTCAAGCACTCGCATTATTTATTACATTTGTTGTAGATGAAAAGCCACCAAAAAAATTTGAGATATGGCAAAAGACTTATACATGGCTCGGTCTCAATGCTGCTAATAAAATTGTTTGCAATATTTGTGTCGAGGCTGTAAATCGTAAGATGTCTTTACCAAATGATAGTCGTGCAATGTCATGCCGAGAGGCATTTGTTGTACGTGGATTTAGTACGTGGAGTAATGCAACATTCGCGTTTAAAAACCACGAGAAGAGTTACTTTCATAAGTGTGCTACTCTGTCATTGCAAAACATAAAAGAAGTGAGTGTAATCCAACGTATCTCATCTGCAACTGAACGAGAGATGAAAAATGCACGCGCAGCCTTAAAAAAAATATTTGGCACTGTGAATGTTTTGGCTCGGCAAGGATTAGCATTTCGTGGAGACGGCAATGATGAAACTTCCAATTTGATGCAAATTCTGAAGATGAGAGCTGAGGACTGCCCTGAATTGAACACATGGTTGAAAAGATGTGGATATAAGTGGATTCACCATGATTCAATTAATGAAATGATTGAAATGATGGCAGAAAGAGTTATTCAGAAACATTTGTCTGACATAAAAGCAGCAAGCATTTATTCTATTATCGCGGATGAGACATCTGATATCACGATTGGAACAAATTTCTTTCTCGATCAGGATTGTTTCGGAGGATTTTACGATAAGAGAGATTTTTCTTGGGTTTTTCGAAACAAGCAATACTAAGTCAGAAACTTTGTTTCAAATCGTGATGGATATTCTGAAACGATTTGGACTTGATCTAAACAAATTGAGAGGACAATGCTTCGATGGAGCTGCGAATGTGAGTGGCCGAATTAATGGTCTGCAGGCAAAAGTTCGCAACGAGGAACCGAGAGCACTGTACGTGCATTGTGCACCACATAGAATAAATTTATCAGTACAGGATGCCATGGAGAAAGTTTCTTGTGCCAAAGAATTTATTGGAATAGTCAAAGAAATTATTAATTTTATCAGAGATTTTCCCAAGCGTTTAGCGATTTTTAAGGACTTGCAATCTGATAATGCTCCCATTGTTTCACCTTTTTGTACAACTAGGTAAAATTATCTTATAACTAAAATTATCTTATAACTAAATTATCTTATAAAATTATCTTATAACTAAATTATCTTATAAAATTATCTTATAACTAAATCTTATAACTATCTTATAACTAAATGTTTATTACAAAATATAAAATAAAATGTTTTTACATGTTTATTTTATTGGATAATTATCTTCGTTTTTTCAGGTGGTGTGTAAGAGTGAAATCATTAAAAACCCTTCATCAGAATTATAAAGCGATTCTAGATTTTTTTTTACAATCATACAAGCTCAGGACACAGATGCCAGTGCAATGGCAAAAGCAAAAGGGTTTTTGGAACGTTTAGAACAGTGTCAATTTTATTTTCTTCTCGTTGCTATGATCAATATATTTGAAAGAGTAGAAGTGCTGAACAGAGACCTTCAAAAATCTGACATGAATATCACTGAGTCTCACGAAAAAATTATGATTGTCATTGATAGTCTTAAACAGCTGAGAATTAATGGATTCGAAGATGTGTGGTCTCAAGCTGTCGATGGAGCAAAAGACCTCGACCTCAAAGATCCAAAAACGTCCCGAGTTCGAAAAGCACCAAAACGATTGGAGTCTGGTTCCGTTGCCCATGAATTTTCTTCACCAGAACATTATTTTCGAAAAATTTATTTCGAAATCCTCGATCAAATACTCTCATCAATGACTGATCGTTTCTCGACTGATAAAATGAAATTCCTGTGCCAAATTGAGGCTTTTATCGTTGGAAAAAAAGACGAGGATGGCGAACAAGTTCCGGTTGAGGTAATCACTTCATTTTATAACAGAAAGATAGAAAAGAATGGAAAAATTGAGGAACAAAACGACTTTGATGCAGAGCAACTAAGACTTCATAGAAATATGTTTTATGATATTTTGCAACAGAGAAATGTCACGGTATCTAATCTATTGGATGTGGTAACGTTTCTTAAACAAAATTCTTCATTTGCTACTCTACTACCTCAATTCACAAAGTTGATCAGATTGATGTTGACTATACCCCACTCTTCTTGCACAGCTGAGCGTTCATTTTCGACGTTAAGGCGATTAAAAACGTATTTATGATCGTCAATGCGACAAGCCAGACTGAACGGTGTCGCAATTTTGCACATCCATTCAGGAGTTTCTGAACAACTGAACTTAGATGAGATACTCGATGAGTTTATAAAGAAAAATGCAGTAAGAAGAAATACATTTGCACTGTCCAGCCAAATAGAAAAAAGAAGATAGCTTAAGCTTTATACGTCACACTTGTTTTTTCAGTACTCCCCCCCCACCCCACGCGTTCCTCCTACTCCATACCCGAAAATACCAAAAGTCGCCGGCCCTGCACCCGACGGCATTTTTCTCTGTTGCAGATTTAGCCGGTATACAGCCGGTACCCTGAAAAGGAGATCGACGCATATTAGGTGCAGACGCAAGTTTTTTCTTGCGGGGATTCAAGCCCCTAGCAACAACAGCGCGCCATTACGCACGACGCGCTATTGGTCAAGACGCGTCCAACGTTAGTGCCTGATTGGGCAGCCCGTTCAACCGAGTCCTTGGCGAGGCTGTTCCTGGCGGTTGACCTTCTGCACCGGTGCAACGGCACATCGCAGCTCATCGCGGTCCTGCATACTTCATCGCAGCCCGTCGCAGCTCGTCGTAGTCGTCGAGACATTCGTTCTGTAACGTTGCTCTCTCACTTACTTATGTTAACAGCGCACGCGATCTCGTTTCTCGTGTAGGCCGTCCCCACGAGTAAGCGCCTAGTGTCGCCGCGTGATTTGTGTTTTAGCGCGCGTTTGCGACGTAATCTTGCGCGTACCATTGTAACGCTTCCGATCGCGCTCTGTTTCTCTGTAATCATGTCAGAACCGCCGCGTGTGGAATCATACCGCGTTCCTAAAATTCCGCCATTTTGGAAAAGCGAGCCGGAAGCGTGGTTTTTGCAAGTTGAGGCGTCATTGCGCGTGGCGGGAATTACCGTCGACCGAACCAAAGCCGACTATTTGTTAACGGGCGTCAACACTGAAGTAGTTGCACACATCTCTGATTTACTTAAAGCGGATCCGCCGCCTGATAATCTATTCGAGCGTCTCAAAGAGCGTATCTTATCCGTTTACGCGACTTCTCCCGAATCTCGCTTGCAAAGCCTGTTAAAAGGTCAGGTGTTAGGCGATCAAAGACCTTCACACCTTCTTAATCACATGAAAAATCTTAATAACGGTCAGTGCAGCCCAGCGGTACTCAGATCTTTGTTTATCGAGCAACTTCCTGACTCTCACAAAGCCATTCTAGCCGCGATTAACGAGCAAGATTTGCAAAAGCTGGCCGAAATAGCGGATAGGATTTCCGAGACCAATAACCCGAGTACTTCGGTAGTACCGTTTGTCGCTTCGGTAAACCAGGCGAAAGAGGCAGCACCCTCATCCGGTATCGATAAAAAATTAAACCAAATTACTAAACAACTCGCGGTTCTTAATAAAGAAGTGTTTAAATCGCGACATAACCGATCTAAGTCTAGAGGTCGTTCTCCCGCGCGATCGCAAAGTGCAAAAAAATCCGACCTTTGTTATATTCACCGTAAATACGGAACCAAGGCGACATCCTGTCGCAAGCCGTGTTCTTGGCAAGAGCCTAAGCAACTGGAAAACTAAAACCCCCTCCTCGCACCGAGACGGTCGGGGGTAACGGGGCGACTCAAAGCCGTCTTCACGTTTTCGACCGCATTACAGGTCAACAATTTCTTATCGACACTGGCGCGGAAATTTCAATTCTTCCCGCAGCGTTTCTCGATAAAAAAACGCCGTCTGAACTTAAATTATTTGCGGCTAATAATTCTAGTATCGACACCTATGGTGAACGTCGCCTTGCTTTAGATTTCGGTCTTCGGCGACCTATAGTTTGGAATTTTCGCGTGGCGGCAGTCTCTAATGCAATCTTAGGTGCGGATTGTTTAAAACATTATCAACTCCTGGTTGACTTACACAAGCGTCGACTTATCGATACTAGCACTAAACTCTTCACTACGGGTGAAATTCGAGTCGTTCGTGAAAATAAGATATCAACGGTAAATCGCAAAGCTAATTTCGCGAATATTCTTTTAGAATTTCCGGAGATAACGGGGGTTAGTCAACTAATTCCATCGGCAATACGTGACGTTGAACATCACATTCTAACTTCCGACCCGCCAGTCGCAGAACGTCCTCGGCGTTTGCCGCCAGATAAATTGGCGGCGGCTAAGGCGGAATTTAAACGTCTCGTAGAATTAGGCATTTGCAGGCCTTCTAGTAGCCCTTGGGCTAGCCCTATTCACCTCATTCGCAAAAAGAACGGTGAGTGGCGAGTATGTGGTGATTATCGCCGGGTAAATGCAATAACCGATCCGGATAAATATCCCGTTCCTCACCTCCACGATTTCTCTGCCAATCTTGCAGGAAAAACCATTTTTTCGGTGTTAGATCTTTTTAAAGCATACCACCAGATCCCGGTGGCTAAAGAAGATATACCTAAAACGGCCGTTATCACCCCATTCGGGTTGTTTGAATATGTTTACATGACTTTTGGTCTTCGCAACGCGGCGCAATCGTTTCAGCGTTACATTCATCAAGCACTTAAAGATTTAGATTTCGTCTTCGCATATATTGATGACATTCTTATCGCCTCCTCCTCAGAGGAAGAGCACGAGAAACATTTTCGTACGGTTTTTCAGAGACTTAAAAAATTCGGATTATTTTTAAATCCATCTAAATGCATTCTAGGCGTTCCACAAGTAACTTTCTTAGGTCACACGGTTAGCCCTGACGGCATTAAGCCTACTCCAGAAAGAGTGGCCGCCATTCAAAACTTACCTAAACCGCGTACAGTTGTCGAACTTCGTCGATTTTTAGGCGCCCTAAATTTCTACAGGCGTAGCCTCCCTCAGGCAGCGCGCGTTCAAACTCCGCTTCACGTCTACCTCAAAGACTCGCGAAAGAACGATAAGCGTAAAATCATTTGGACTCCTAATGCCGAAAAAGCGTTCGTTTCAGCTAAATCAGACCTGGCCAACGCAGCTTTCCTAGCGCATCCGTCCGCCAACGCAAAAACTCGTTTGGTTACCGACGCCTCAGACTTTGCTATGGGAGCAGTCCTCGAGCAGAATATCGAAAATACCTGGAAGCCGTTATCTTTTTTCTCTTGAAAATTTACCGAATCGCAGAAGAAATATAGTGCATATGACCGCAAACTCACCGCGATCTACGAATCTATAAAAATTTTTCGGCACTTCCTCGAAGGTCGTGATTTTAAAATCCTAACTGACCATAAGCCTTTAATTTACGCGTTTAAACAGCGCTCGGATAAAGCCTCCCCGAGGCAATTGCGACAACTATCCTTTATAGCTCAATTCTCCACCAACATCGATTACCTTCCCGGTCCCGATAATGTGGTAGCTGATGGTTTATCGCGAATCGAAGCACTCTGCTTACCTACCGAATTCGAGTTAGTTGATCTAGCCTCTCGGCAAAAAAAAGATGACGAGCTTAAACATTTACTCGCTTCGAACACATCTTCCCTCAAATTAAGAAAATTCGTATGAGGTTCTCCTAATACAGAGCTCTACTGTGAATTGTCAGGAGAAGTTATCCGTTCTTACATTCCAGCATCTCTTAGGAAAGAGGTCTTTGATTTATTTCATAATTCTGCCCACCCCAATGCCAAGGTTACTGACCGCATCATACGTAAACGATACATTTGGCCTAATCTACATCGTGACGTTACCAAATGGGCACATAGCTGTTTGGACTGTCAACAGTCTAAAGTCTCTCGTCATGTCAAACAAGTTCCTGCTTCTTTTATCGCTCCTGATGGGCGTTTTGAGCATATTCACTTAGACATTATTGGTCCCTTACCACTTATCAACGGCTATAGATACTGCCTCACTTTAATCGACAGATTCTCTCGCTGGCCCGAAGCAATTCCGACTGCTGACAATAGCCCAGACAATAGCCAAAACATTTTACGATCATTGGATCACTCGTTTTGGCGCTCCCAAAATTTTAAAAACTGATCAAGGAGCTCAATTTGAGTCTCAGCTTTTCGCAGCTTTGTTATCTTTAATAGGCTGTAAGCGTATTCGTACAACCACTTACCACCCTCAGTCAAATGGTATGGTTGAGCGCTGGCACCGCTCACTAAAAGCAGCCTTGATGTGCCATGGTACAGAGAATTGAGTCAACACCCTTCCAACCGTCCTCCTTGGATTACGAACGCATATACGTCTGGATACGCAGGCTTCTCCAGCTGAATATGTTTATGGCACCATTCTTCGAGTGCCCGGAGAATTTTTTCTTCAGAAAGACTTTTCTCCAGATCCTCAGATCTTTATTAACGACTTTCGAAATTTCATGCGACAAATTAAACCTGTTCCGGTGGCTCACCACTACAAAAAACGCGCATTTTTCTTTAAGGAATTGAACTCGTGTTCTCATGTCTTTCTGCGACACGATGCAGTTAAAAAACCTCTGGGACCGTATTCTGGCCCTTTCAAAATTCTGCGAAGAAATTCCGATAAAGTCTATACAATTGAAGTCAATAATCGACCTCTCAGTGTGTCTATAGAACGTCTTAAACCCGCACATTTTTTATTGGATAACGTTAATGAAACATCTTCAACAGACGTTCCTTCTACTTCCAATCAGCCTAGTAATTGTTCCCCTTCGGTAAAGCAACCGTCTAAACCAAGGTTGGGTAAGTTAACTTTTTTTTTTAACTAAGTTAAGTTAAAGTTAACAGCCTTGAAAATTTAACTTAGTTAAGATACAAGTTAATCCATAATGAAATTAATTGAATTAAAAGTTAAGTTAATAATAATTAGTAATTAAAAAGTTAAAAGTTAAATTTTTTTGTCGCCATGCTGGACCAGAACCGAAACGAAAACGTGATTATAATTGATCATATCATTCAACATATCGACTGATACATTTGCGACGGAAAAAGATTTCCCTCAGGCACTCAAACGTGCTTTTATACAATATAATACCTCGAGTCCTCCTGCACTGAACAACCGTTCAACATGAGCTGAAGATGGTATCGAGGTATTATATTGTATAAAAGCACGTTTGAGTGCCTGAGGGAAATCTTTTTCCGTCGCAAATGTATCAGTCGATATGTTGAATGATATGATCAATTATAATCACGTTTTCGTTTCGGTTCTGGTCCAGCGAGTTATTAAATATAGCGTTTGTTGTAAAGAGGTGGAAGCCAGTGGCCAGATCGACTATACTGCGTTTAGTGCGTTCACGGAGATAAGTAATAGTGCTGCGACTAGCGTATACGAAATGGGGCATTCTGAGCTTTGTGATTGGTCAATTCTTCTAGAAGCATACAACCAATCACACTACACGGAATATGGCCCCCCATATAGGAGTTGCCAGATGTTACAATGAAACCAACGCTTGGCCAATGCTACGGCAGTCAATTGTCGGCCAAGGTTCTATCAGCCAGTGCTGGGCCATCACTGGCAAATAACTGGCTGCCTACCTATATAGAATAATCCGGCATTACAACGAAGACCAACACTTGGCCGATGGTTGGCAGCCGTACGTCGCCCAACATTCTGTCAGACAGTACTGGGCCATCACTGGCAAATAACTGACTGCCTACCTATATAGAATAATCCGGGATTACAACAAAGACCAACACTTGGCCGATGGTTGGCAGCCGTACGTCGTCCAACATTCTGTCAGACAGTACTGGGCCATCACTGGCAAATAACTGGCTGCCTACCTATATAGAATAATCCGGCATTACAACGAAGACCAACACTTGGCCGATGGTTGGCAGCCGTACGTCGCCCAACATTCTGTCAGACAGTACTGGGCCATCACTGGCAAATAACTGACTGCCTACCTATATAGAATAATCCGGGATTACAACAAAGACCAACACTTGGCCGATGGTTGGCAGCCGTACGTCGCCCAACATTCTGTCAGACAGTACTGGGCCATCACTGGCAAATAACTGACTGCCTACCTATATAGAATAATCTGGCATTACAATGAAGACCAACGCTTGGCCGATGCTACGGCAGTCAATTGCCGGCCAAGGTTCTATCAGCCACCCGTGTAAAAATTTGTTAGGGATGGCCTTACATAACATAAGGCGCCGATCATTAGTTATTAGGGATGCCATAAGAAAGGTTTTTCTTATTTTTGTGTAATGAGGCCCTTGTAAGGATTTGATAAGGATGTTTTAACTTTATAAATATATTTACGAACACAAAATTTCGTAATAAGCCGGCACTGGTTTCTGACATTCACCCGACATTAAGAAATATTATATCATATATCCAATTCAAAATTTTATTACTCTTTTTAAACTGAATTTGTTTCTTAAGATAATTTTTGAAAAATTATATATTTGCGCTGGTTATGACATATGTAGATTGTATATAACACTTACATCAAATTAAGAAGTAGTCTACCATGTAAGGCAGTTGGCTCACGATCCAGAGGTCCCGAGGTCCCGAGTTCGAATTCCACCAAGGTAAGTGTGTTTTTCAAATACGAGAAAATATTTATAATCATAGACTGCATCTTAAGAAACAAATTTAGTTAAAAAATAGTAATACAATTTCAAAATAAATAATTTTTTTTATGTCGGGTGAATATCGGAAATCAGTGTCGGCTCGATACTGGCTCGATACTGGCACGTAGCATTGTATCAGAAATCTGGCACCTGGCAACCAGTATTGGCGCAGTACTAAACCGATCATAAATCCTATACTGGGGCAGTACCAGTAGACAACGGCTGGGCCAGTACTGTCTGCCAGTATTGGGCCCAAGTTATCATCCGGTACTAGCGCCAGTACCGCGCCAGTAGTGTTGCCAGTACTACGCCAGTACCCGAACTGCAACAACCAGTACTGGCGCAGTATTGGGCCGTTTCGTATGTAAACAAATTCACAGTTGAGTTCGAGAATCAAGGTCCTATACTATAAATGTAGAGTTGTAGGCAGGCATCTCGCGACGCCTTTATTTATGGCATGGTTTACTTCAAGAAAGTTAAATTAAAAGTTAATAGTTACCGATAAAATGTAACTAAATTAAGTTAAAAGTTAAAAGTCTAAAATGTAACTAAGTTAAGTTAAAAATATTTAACTTTTTAACTTTTTAACTTAACTTTTATCTTTTTAACTAGACACTACCCAACCTTGGTCTAAACAAATTAAAACGTATCCGGCACAAAAAAGCGAGTACGATTCAATCTAAATAAAGAGCCATAATTCTTTTCATTTCGTATTCGTAATTTTAGCGTTTTCCCCTATACTATTGTCAACCCTTTAGTCTATAAGTCTAGCATTAGCGTAGCATTAATAGTGGTAAGCTCAGCGTTTCAATTATATTGTTATACTTTAATTAGCATGTAAGCAACGTAACTACTTTGCAATATTATTCTCCTTTCGTTAACACTCGGGAGGGAGTATGTGGCCACCGTCGAGTTTCCCCACTACACATCTAGTGAGTTCGTGATCCAGGGAAGCCGAGCTCTCCCGTTGCTGCGCCACTCCTACAGTCTCTTGTCTAACACAGACACACACACACACTGGTGCGTCTACGCGTTAGCTTCTCGTGTAGTTTTAGTTGCGTCATACTCGTTATTCACGAGTCTCCTGTACAATAGTGATACTAATAAACCTTTTCTTGTAGCCTCATTAAAAGTGCATTTTATTACCATAAACCGACGGAACATAATTGCTGTAGCTGCAATTCGCTACATACTTATTTCGCGCATGCGCACTCCATTTTGGACAACAAGAAATCAGGAGAGTTGCGCTACTGTATATACTGTGCTACCAGTCTGAAGTTGCTACTAGCAGTCCATAGGCCTGTTCGTTTTCGCTGCATTCCTGCAACCGTGGTTCATAAAGGTGGCCTCATAAAGGTTTTTATATTTAAGACCGTCTTAAATATAAGAATCGACTAATATATATGAATACGGGCTTTAGACTTTTATTTATGGGGACATTTAAAAAGCGTGGTGTACACATCAATTGACACGTTGGATGAATTGGTATAGAAAATTGAAAACTCTTGTCTATCAAATACGAAATAAACCTGGAATTTTTTAACGTGTTTGATCTTCAATGAGAAAGCGTGCCGAATTGTGTGTTGAAATAAACGGAGGGCACGTCGAACATATGCTGTAGAAACAGCTTTATAACTTGGAAATAAATGGTTTTTGGAGTATTGTTTATTAAAACTTTTTGGTTTGTATTTACGAGTACTAGATACTAGAGAGCCTAGAAGAGAGAGGCGTCAACGGGTTATGTAACCAGCCCTCCGTGATTGGCTGGTAACAATATGTAAGGTGGACATTGAGAGATTACGTCAATACAAAAGAGCGCAAGAGAGGTCAGACTCTACTAACCTCTTCTTACCTCTTCTACACTGGCGTCGCAATTTGCAATGTCCACCTTACATATTATTGCCAGCCAATCACGGAGGGCTGGTCACATAACCCGTTGGCGCCTCTCTCTCCTAGAGGATCTCTAACTACATACTGTTAAAATTTGATACCACCTTTTTTGAACACCCTGTGTGTATATCAAAACATATCAACATATATATCAAACATTAATAAAATAATTATACACGTTATATTTCCCTTTAGTCAATTTTATCTATGCAAAGTGCAAGGCAATTGCACGCAAACGTAATCAATTGAATCTTAAATTATGATTTGTGTATCATAATACTGTAGGCCATTAGCAGGGTTGGGAAGTAACGCGTCACTCGCAACGCCGTTACCGGTACAGTTACTTTATTTTTATAACGAACTGGTAACGACGTTACTTTTTTCTTTTTGTAACTGTAACGGAAACGTAGTTACATTTTTTCAGTAGCGGTAACAAATTTAACAGTTACTTTTATCGTTACTTTTTATATTTTGAATCTATTTATAACATAATTTTCGTATATTCAATCTTCAGTCTTCGACCGATATTCAGAGTCCGTTGCTATATTTAAGATCGTCTTAAGAATAGTTTTAAGATATCACAAACCAATCACAAAGCCGTATTAGTATAAGAATAAACTTTATGAATATACCGGCTTTGATACCGTGCGCTTGCCGCTGCGCTTTTTCGTGTTAAAATTTTTAAACACATAAAATTAAGAGTACAAAAAGTATTGACTGTATTTATAAATTTAATAAAAATAAATTTTTTATATGAATTTTGAGCATTATAAAACCTCTCTCTTTTATTTGTGGTCTTGCGTTTTAAAATATAAAATTTTATTTCTCTTATTAATATTTTAACAAAAAATATTACAAAAGTAAATTTTTTAGATTGTGATCTCGTTTTAGCATTAAAACAGTAACCGAAAAAGTAACGAATTGTTACTTTTTAAATAATGGTAACGGTAAAGAGTTATTTTCAAAAAGTAACTTTTCCATCCCTGGCCATTAATTCGTATAAAATAGAGATTATTAGAAATCATTGGAAATCAAAATTGTGAGCAAATAGATATCCTCCTCCAAAAGAAATCTTCAATTGTTCGAAGCACAGAGTTAGCCAAGTAATCTTAGTAAACCTTCGATCTCATCTTATTTTTATATCATTATTTATAATCTTTTTAATCTATTTAAATATAAATAAATCATATATGTATATATATAATTACGTTATATATATGTATATATATGTATATGTACATACAGGGTGCATCATTTATAATGTTAATGACAAATATCTCATAAAATATAAGTACATCCTATGAAAAAATGATTTAGACGAAACTTGTTTGAAATCAAAGGGGACACAAGATGGTAGGGTTGTGTGGGGTGATGTGCAACATGGGGTGATGTGCAACGTTTCCGATTCCTGGTCTGCATGTCGACATTTGACAGAACCGCATACTGCCATGTGTTTGTGTCGACAGTACCTTGTTTTAGATAAATAACTCGCGAGATAGCACGCACCCTGGTTTGCTGTACGAAAAGCGAGTTAAATTTCTCGAGCTGAATGTATTTTTTGCTTTTCACATTTATAGTGATTTCGTGAATTGGTTTTAGTCATCTTATAGGTAAATATTTTTATATTGTTAGTTTTTCAAGTGCTTTTGATAATCCAAAGCGATTTTGTGATTTCCTTACATTGTGTTGGTGTCACGCCAGTCCGCGCAAAATAGCGTGTTTGGGGTGATGTGCAACATGATCTGAAATGTGTCGACATGCAAGGTCGCAACTATTTTACTTGTGACAACTGCGATTCAGATGATGAAAAATAAAGTTTTTTGCGTTTTTCCTTTCATTATATTAATTTTTAAGCGATAAATAAATAAGAAATCAAATAAAAAATGATTTTTTTTTTTTTCAGGTCGATTACAACACAGTGAAATTTTTTGTTCACCAGATTTCGATTAATTTGTATTTAAGAAGCCCAAATTTAACATTTAAGTCGATTGATGTCGATATTCATGCATTTTTTACCTTAATTTTACCTGTGTTGCACATCACCCCAAGAAAATTTGAAAATGCTAAAACAGACGTTTTTGAAAACTCGAAAAATTTTTAGGAAAAATTTAAAATTTTGAAAATCTAATCACGCAGAATTTTAGTATTTTCTTTCCTCTACATTATACAGCCATGATATATTCAAGAATTTGATTTTTGGATATGTTTTCCGAGCAACAAAAAAAAAGTGTTGCACATCACCCCACACAACCCTACTATTCGTTTCATCATAGATGGCTCTAATATAGGTCAAACAAAGATCAACTTTATTATTTTAAATAAAAACCCCTATTTTTCATTGTATCATCTTTTTCTGCTAATTAAATAGAACAACTTTTGTCCGAAACATTTTTTATTTGCCTAATACTTAATAAGATATTCAAGGAAAACTTAGCAACTTTTTCAATATTTAGCATATAATATCTCAATAATAGCATGTAATATCTCAATAATTGTTTGCCACAAAAAAAAGTGGTACAAGACTCTTTGACTTAATTTGGTCTGAAGAATATGCTGTTGCAATAGTACCCTAACTTTTTTAAACACTTGTGTATACACCTTGAAGCTTTCGTGTATATACAAGTAATAAAAAAGTTGGGGTACTACTGCAACAGCATATTCTTCAGACTAAATTAAGTCACAGAGTCCTGTACCACTTTTCTCTCTGGCAAACAATTATTGAGATATTATATGCTGAATATTGAAAAAGTTGCCAAGTTTTCCTTGAATATCTTATAAAGTATTAGGCAAATAAAAAAATGTTTCGGACAAAAGTTGTTCAATTTAATTAGCAGAAAAAGATAATGCAATGAAAAATGCGGGTTTCTATTTAAAATAATAAAGTTCATCTTTGTTTGACCTATATTAGAGCCATCTATGATGAAACGAATAATGCCATCTTATGTCTCCTTTAATTTCAAACAAGTTTTGTCTAAATCATTTTTTCATATTTGGATGCATATTTTATGAGATATTTGTCATTGAGATTATAAACGGTTCACCCTTTATATACAGGATATTCCTACACTTAGGGCCGATTGTTTCAACCTGTTGGTAAACTAACTAATAGTTAAATCATATATGTGTTTTTGTTTTTCCTTCAAATTAAACAAGGATAGACTTATGATTTAACTATTAGTTAGTTTACCAATAGGTTGGAACAACCGGCCCTTAGTGCTAAAACTGGTAAAACAGCTCTAGCACATAAAAACAAGTCGAAAATGTCTAATAAACATATGTTCGACACGTGATGTAGTGCCTCGTCGTATATCCGTGTGTCGTGACTATAGTTCCCCTGTGCTGTGTTTAGGGAGAGGAGTTTTGGTGGGTGCAAGCCCCACATACTCCGGTGTGGCCGGCCCCCGGAGATGCGCGAGACATTTTTCCTCCGGGAAACAAAAAAACGTATGTCCGAATCCAAATGGAAGTTATAAGGTATTGAAGTTGCTTTCGTAAGATAACATATATAAATTGAAATAAATTTTGTTTAATGTTCTTTATTCTATTTCAAGCTTTACAAAAGGTGCTCAAAAATTCCTCCATGATTCAGACATATAATAACTATAATAATTGACACTTAATGCTGCTGATGTCTCATCCGCAAAACTCTAAACATATATTTTTCAAAAAGCTTGAAACAATTTATTAATTCGTGCTAGAAAGTGTATTTTTTATTAATTCGTGCTAAAAAGTGTAGTTATTTAATGGTGACGGCTGGTCTAGTGGGTAGAGCGCCAGATTCGTAATCCGGAGAACCGAATTCGAATCCCGCTAGGCCACTGAGAATTTCTCAGTAAAAATGCCGCACCCCTATCTGACGGATAGAGGTAACCTCTAGATGGGAAAACTGGGCTCCGTCTTTCAGAAAGAGACGTTAAGCAGTTGGTCCACTCATAGCCGTGACCGCTATGATGTACCTCAGGAAAAAGTCACCAACCCGCTCGATAAGCGTGGTGACTTTTAGTTAGCACAGGTACTCGCCAACACGTCTGGCAAGCGTGGCGTTTTAATGCCAAAAACCTTCAATTACCATGAAATGGAAATGGAAGAGGCCTATGTCCAGGAGTGGATGTTAAGGAGATCCTAAACTGACCCAAATTACCGACAATTGCAGAGAGAGCTCCAACTTTGAGTAGACTGCACAGAACTTAAAACAATTTGTACACAATTGAAATATGCACGAAAACACATCGCGCGAGTGTTGATTTCAAGACAAAAATCGGAAAAAATTAAAAAAATATATTTTTGAGCTGTCACCTACCGTAAACGTTTGCTTAATACAGGAGTTGTACAGTTTGTATATACATACAAAATAAGATACACGCGCCATTCGTATAATGTAAACAAAGAATACCGTACATGAAAAACTAAAATTAAAAACGTAACAAAAAAGTTTGAGCTTTCGCTACTATTTTGTGCAAAAGCACATGCAGGTTGATAGGATAAGCAGTATTGCGTGTAGCGAAAGATGGCGCAGCGATCGAACAAGGACAAATTACTATAGTTAAACAAGGACAGATATAGAAAAAACAGGAATAGAAATGTTGACATTATCGACATCGAGGAAGTTCGGCCTTCGCTTTTGTAAAAGTTTAACAAGATTAAAGAACATTAAGGGAGGAGCCTCATGTAAAACGCTGAAAACAAGGCAATTTTGTGGAATTTTTTTTAAAGAGACATTAAAATGAAACTTATTGAAACTTGGGTAATGGTTTTAGCAACATTTGTAGATGTAAAAAAATATTTTTTCATTGCAAAATTCTTTATTTATAAGTAGCAACAAAGCCTATTCTCAAAGGCCGCGGCGCCGGACTTCACAATTGGTGTGCAGCATTGCGCCTGCAATTCATCATTGAAACAAAAATACAAAATTTTTTTACTTTTATTATAAGTTACCATTGTCGGTAAACCTTTTTGTTCAGTAAAAAATGCAAAACTGAAAAAATAACAGGACTAAAAAAAAATTCGATTTTTACGGAAAAATTTTGGCTTTAATTATGCAGTAAAAATTATTTTATTTGATAAAATGACTAAACAAGGAGGTTTACATACAATGGTATTTAGTTATCTGCATGCATGCCAAAAAGCAAGTCGATTGGTTGAATAGTTTATGAGTAATCTTGCACACCAATTTGAAAAACATGGTTTTGAGAAAAACGCGTTTAAAGTTTCAAGTTCTCGGAGCGCACGCTTTACTTGCGTAACGCTCAGGTATAAAATCGCCTATTTCAAGTTCGAATTTTGCTCTGGAACTTTGGGAACATATTCTAGAGATATTATACTGATTTATGCAATAAAAATTTTTTCAATTTTTTTGACTGGTTACATGAGGCTCTCCCCTTAAACAACATTTACTTCAATTTACTTATTTACTTCAATTTTCTTACGAAAGCAACTTCAATACCCTAATCCGAAAACGTTCGGATTCGAACATATGTTTATTAGACATTTTCGACTTGTTTTCATATTTTACAGTCGCTGTACCAGTTTTGGTACTGAGTTCAGGGACACCCTATATGTATATATATATGTACTAGATTTTTCGCCCGCGCTTTGCGCGGGCTCAAAATCTATTCCCCTCCGACCGGACCGGGGCAAACTTGACACTAGGCTTTTTACCAATTTAAATCTATCGTAGAAACTTGCCTTTCCTACTGTAAATGCGTCTTTATGTGCCAGTATTATCAACGAAATTTGGTGACATTCTGAGTTATGGTGTAATTTTTAGAGCGATATAAGCGTTTTTGATAGTAAAAAGTAGTTTTTCTGATCTCTCGAAAATTTCTACTCTTTCATCGAGCTTTACTCTTGCGAATCTACCGGTAAATGATTTTGATGGGAAATTCGATGCTTTATACGAATCCGATAATAGTTTTTGCATATTTTCAAAATTTTTATATTTTTGGAGTGACAAAAGTGAAAAACGACGTTCAGGGCAAAGTCGACACCATGCCGTTTTATCGGCTCCCAATAACAAACAATGCTTGTCATGCAGCTATATGGCCTATGACAAATGTGTGCGCACATCTAATCGCGAATTTACTTGTATAAATTGTTTTTCAGACATGAGTTTAGATGAAAATAATTGAATGTTTAACAATTTTTGTTCTCATTATTTCCAATGATTGTTTTACTTAATTCGAAATTTTTGTACTTTCTAAATACACGATAAACAATGTATGTTTAGTTTCAGATAATAAAAAATTAGTTCCAGATCAAATTGTGTCGATCAGGCAAAGTGTCGAGTTTGCCCCGGCATTTTTCAATTTAAAAATTTGTCTTTACGTCATTTTTCCTTTCCTGGGGGCAAAACTAAGCGACGTACAGCAAAACTTCCTTAAGCAATTTTGTACCTGAAGGAACACTCTTTAAATGTGTACCATTAAATTTGCTTGAAAATTTTAATTAATTGTTGAAAATTGCGTTTGAAAAAATCGTGTCGAGTTTGCCCCCCCCCCCCCGGTCTCCCCTATATATAAACATAACATAAATTTCTTTGGTCTGACTTTTTACTTTATATACTAATTGTAAGTATACAAAAAAATCATATCTCTAAAATTATATTTCTAAAAAAAATTTTTTTTAAATAGTCAGAGATTGTTGCAATTACTGTAATCTAACAGATATAGGCTTCATACACAGCAGTTTTAATCAAGAACTTTTACACATAACAATATATATGCTTGAAAAATTGAACATATAACGTATCATAAGTTAGCTAATATTATTTAAATCTTAGTTTTTCAGATCAAAAGTTCTTTATATGTCATAAATAAAGCATCTATGACAATTTTGTCAGAAACTGAAACAATCTCACGACCATAACAATATGATCATGTTCTCGAATATATAGGATGTCTCAGGCTTTTATGTTCTATGAGCAGAAATAAGAAAAAAAATGTTATATAAAAATATAGGTCCCAAAATGTTATATTAGAAAGTTATAGCAAAAGTACGATATAAATGTGTAAGAAACAATTTCACTTAAACCAATCGAAGAAAAATGGAGCGTTGAGCCGTAACAAGGTGTTGGTGTTCGTATATTCTATACTCTATATTCTATACTTAAATTTCACTTAAGTTTACATTTCAAAGTATCATCTGCCAATATCAATACAAGCTATACATCGATATATTAAAAATTTATCACCCCAGGAATTTAAACCCAAGCGTAATTGCAAATGAACATTGATAAAGACTGTGTGATACGGCATTTTTCTGTTAAAGAATCTTTATTGATATTGTCTAACAGAAGTCCTTGCATTCCCTGCACATAAACCGAATACCAAATGACTATCCAAATATTCTTCGTTTGTGAAAACTCACGGCATTTTGGGATAATGCAAGGTACTGCTCTAATATTTATACAAGGTTTTATGATCATCTTCAACTATTTCAAAGGGCACGGACATACGAGACACATTGTAAACCTATAGAGAAGCGCTACAAAGTGTCTCGTCTGTTCGGACCCTAAGTACAGCTAGAAGAAGAGAAGATAAATATCATCGAACGGCATATCACTTATGTATACGTGTCACTTATCTATGACAAGACCATTATTATTTCTTCAATACAAAATTCTAAACTTTTACTGTGACTTTCTAATAAAGCATTTTGAGACCTATGTTTATATAAATTTTTTTCTTTTGCTCATACAACATAATACTAAACTTTGTATGGAAAAACCTGAGACACCCTGTATGTGGGTATCACAAAAGAATATTAAAACTTAATTTCTAAAACGCCAATGCTAGACATCAAAATCGCAATTCAGTTTGAGTGTCATATATAAAATTGTGCTGATGAAATTGATGATCCATATTAAACTAATACGATATCAAAAATATTACTTTATTAATCGTTGATCAGAAATGGTAAAATTTTACTTTTTTCGACGTTTCAGATATTATTACCTTCAAATTGTTACGAAATTTTGTGTATTTACTTTAATTAAATTTTCTAGATATATTTCTTTTCTTTTTTTTTCAAAGCATAAAAATATATACATTCTATTTCATATACAGTACAATAAGTACAGAAAAATGCAACTGTAAACAAGCAGTTTGTTATTGAAAAATTTGTAAAAGAGATACAGTCTTGGAGATAAACTTTTTTCAAATTCTTATACATTTCGATTTTATTTTGATGTTAAAATTTTTATTACTTAATATCTGTGTATTAGTCCGTTATATTCATATAAATACATCAATAAATATAAATCTTAATTTACTTCATTATATGTTACTCATGAATTGAATTACAATAATCTTGTTACATTAACAAGATTCATAAGTTCAAACCAATTTGTGATTTTGATGTATAATGTAGACATATTGCATTTTGCAGAATTATTTTCTATTCTTTTACTGTATTGAAGTTGAATGTACTCGTATACAGAATGCTGCATATAAGTATTAATATACCTGTATACATGGGTATTATATACAAGTATTAATAACATATATTTTTGAAATATTGGATATGAATAAGCATTCATTTAAAAACTACAATATGCATTCCATATAGCTAATGTTTTGTTGGCAAAATATATTTACATTGTCAAGCCCAGCGAACTCTTAAAGTATTCAACAGATCTACTCTCTGTCCGATGTGTATACATCAAAATATCTAAGTTGTCAAAACCACTTTGATTCTCATCCTGTAGTATTAAAATACAAACACCACATTCGTTCAAGAACAAAACCATATAAAAAAATATTTTAGCGCGTCATAAAGTTTCTCTTGCTTATACAACCACGATCTTATGATTGTTACCATTTGGCAAGAGAACGTAATAGACACGCTTTTCCTTATCTCATTGAAATTCTTGCATATTAGTATGATACTGAGCGTTAGCAAATGATCCGTTAGCTTGTTCGTTCTGTTCAATAACGCTTTGCATTTCAACAGTTGACTCATTGCTAGATTGTCCATTATTTAAATTTCCAGTACTGCTAACGTTATTTGTCACTACATTCACATTATTCGTGGCATTTGATTGTTGCACGTTTAAACTATTTTGTGCAGAATTATTATTATTTTTTGATCTGTGTCTAAGTCTATGTGTAGTAAGATATTGTTTTACTGAAAACGCTTTATGGCATATATCGCATTTATATGGCAATGGATCTGGGCAATTTATACCATCCATGACAGTGACTGCATGAGTAGTTAAATGCATCACGTAATAATGTTTTACAACAAATGACTTCCCACAAGTTTCGCAAATGTAAGGACCAGATACACCATGCGTTTTTCTATGTTTATGTAGATTATCCTTACGTGAAAAACTTTTGCCACACAATTCACATTCGTGCATTTTCTGTCCGGTATGAGATACTGAATGTCTAACCAAGTGTTCCTTACGACTGAAAGCTTTTGCACATGTCGTACACACATACGGTCGCTCACCGGTATGTAATTTTCGATGTTGAAAGAGATGTTCTTTTCGTTTGAATGGCTTACTACAAATGTCACAACTGAAGGCATTAACATTAGTTTGCAAAGGATCATCTTTACTTCCAGTATTCGATGGTTCACTCATAAGTGTCTCAACATTACAATTATGATTGCTCATTTGGTTGAATGAAGGAAAGTTTTTACCACAGTCACGGCAAATAGCATTCCTTGCAGCTTGTCCTTGAGGATTCACAGTGATTAAAGATGTTGGCTCTGATCCTGACCTAAGCCTCAGAAATTCTCTGATCTGTTCGATTGAATTACGAGAGATTCCGTCATCAGATGATGTTTTTGCAAATTCTTTAAAATCTTTGTCATTTCGAACTGTCATTAATGGATTCTCTTTGAAACCCAAATTTAAAAATACTTCTGGCGTTGCTTGTACTGTAGTATAAGTTTGTACATTTGGGTTAGGAGATTCATCTTTTTGGGCCTCGGATTGTATTTTTTGTATGATTTGTTGATTCGGTTCCATATCCGTTTCAGTTTTGAGAACTATATTATTATTTTGATGTACAACTGGCGTCTCTTGTTTTACTGAAAATTCTTGCTGTGTTATAATTTGTACTTGCTGTTTTTCAAGTTGAAGTTGTCTATGCTGCTTTTCAAATTCACGTTGTTGCCTTTGTAATTGTTGAAGCTGCTGTGATATCTGTGATTGTCCTTGTACCTGTTGACTGACTTGGCTTTGATTCTGTTGTTGAGATAATTGTGCTGATTGACTCAATTGTTGAGAAATTGCTCTTTGGGATTGTGCTTGCTGATTTATTTGGCTGTGATTCTGTATTTGGCTCTGAGTTTGCTGCTGAATTGCGGGAGATTGATTTTGCTGGTCACTGATTTGATTTTGCGCTTCATTTGATTGATGCGATGATACTTGAGAAGTTTGTTGTTGGTAACTGTAATGAGTCTCTGCTGTAGCTTCAACGACAGCCGCTGCCATACCGCCTGGTTGCATCTGAACCCAAAAAAATATTGGATTACTTTTGATGCAAATAAATAAACTAATAAATATATGTAGAATATATTTAACAAAAACGTTGTTATACTTAATATAAAAGTATTATTTATTAATTGCAAACCTGCATAGCACATTTGTATTGCTGTACCCTTGCTTGCACACCACTGATAATTTGTATATTAGAAGTATTTATATTGCTAACTACAACAGGTTGTTGATGCTGTGTTTGATCTGCTAATTGTTGATTATTCATTATTTGGCCTCCCACTGGTGTTGGCACTTTATCCATTGACTTTAGAACATCATCCTCTGGTGTGGACGGTCTTTCCTTTTCGATATTCTTTACATAAACTTTTCCTTCTTTCAGAAATTCCTCAGAAAAACGAAGCGAGGTAAAATAAGACTCCAACATACCCTCAGCATTGACCACAGTTTCTCGGAACTCTATAAAACTCTCTAGCTTCTTGACACATTCGTGGCATACAATTTTTGGTAATGAATCCTCCTCCATAACCTTTAAGAAATACAAATAATTATAATTTAAAATTTATTTATTTTAATATGTGGTAATTTATTCTATTTTAATTCTTCTTTTATGACAATTAGATCATAAAATTAAATATTAATTTATTGTCATATATATCAATCATGTGCCAGAAATGAATGAATAAATAAATAAATAAATCTGTTAAATAGTTACAGTTTATATTATTTTGATAACTTGTATAAAAATATATATATATATTTCTTTTTCAATATGTTAAAATAGACTGAATCAATAACAAAGAAAGTTAAATTTCTGAATCTAAATAGTATAAATGTAAACAATATTTTAATGTTCTAGAAAAAGATGTAAAAGTTGTGTCAGTAATAGTAAAAGTCTATATAAAATTTATGATTTGATCTTAAGGATATACTATAACCTATCCTATATATATGTTGACCTGTTTATATTGATTGTTTCTATATTCTATATTCTACATAAAAAATAAAAACCTTATAAATCTTCTAAGACTTAAATATTAGTAACAAGATAAAAATAAATTAGAAGTATCTGCTTTATTTTAAGTTATTTTCGTAAACCTGTTAAACTTCTATTTTGTTATATCCACTACAGGAAACATATACAGATGTAATACAAATGTATGTACACTCAGTCAACACAAAGCATATCAGTTACATTACATCTATATTATAATTTTGTACACAACATTAACGTAATATATAACATATGTTATTACTGTATACATTGTATGTACATTGTATGTATGTACATACATACTGTGTACTGTGTGCATGTACATTTACATTGTTGAGTGTAAGATTATAACATAGGTGTAATGTAACTGATGCTTTGTATCGACTAGGCAGATATATATCATAATATCATAATCTATGCTTATTATCCTAAATCTTAACAAAACTTCCTTTAACCATTCTTTTCATGATACATACATATAAATAAACGAACGTATAATGTTGTCATGAAAAATAAGAATATAATAACATAATCGTATTTCAAATATTAACAATGCGGTCTCATGATTAAAAAATATGTTATTTATTGTTCTCATAGATTTTCAAAAGTATTCTCGCCAAGTGTCAGAGTATATTCTTTAGAGTCTTAATATACATCTGACACAAATATTCTTTATAGATTTTTCAGACATTTTTTTTATTTTTGTCTTGCTCATGACAAGTCGAATTGACAAATAGGGTTAAGTGACCGCATTATTACAAAAGGATTGAAAATAGCTTGTGTCGCGAGTTGAGCATGAATGCTCACCTGTATCGGTAGATACGTCTGTATTTTCGTTTGCAATTGTCGTCTGCGTCCTTCATCGCGAAAAATATTCATCTTGTTACCCTCACTGCTGGTACACAGTCGACACAATTCATAATAGTTTACCTTACGGTATCCCGACATCGTTTTTCCCGCGGTAAACCGATTACGACCACCGAAGAATCGCAGAAGGAGAGAGAGAAGGCTTTCAATTGCGTGACACTCACTACAGGAACGGTAAACACGCAAAACCACCGCCACCGCCACCGCCACCGCCACCGCCACCGCCGCCGCCACCGCCGCCACCGTCACCGCCGCCACCGCCACCGCCACCGCCACCGCCGCCGCCACCGCCACCGTCACCTCTATGAAACTAGCCGACAGAAATTACTAAATTTGATAATTTTTTATTTTTCTAAGGCCGGTATTCATAATCAGATCTTATTTCAAGACCGTCTTAAGTAAGGGCCAAAGCACATGTGACAATCGTAGTCGTGGACGTAAGTAACGCACAAGCTTTGGCGTATCTTGATTTGTCAGGTCGAGGACTACGACCGTCGTATATCGCTACGCCATGTTATGTGCTTTGCCCTAACATCTTAAGATGCTAATACGGCTCTGTGATTGGTTAATGACATCTTAAGATTGTACTTAAGATGGTCTAAAATATAAGAACCGACTATGAATACCGGCCTAATACTACGTTTACGCGAGCGTTACTTCTGTAGTAACTTATGATAATTCACCCGTTTACGTGGAGTAAATTATCGTAAGTTACTACAAAATCCCGTTTACGCGAAGGAAAATCCCGTTTACGCGAAGGAATTATCGTAAGTTACTACAGAAGTATCGCTCGCGTAAACGTAGTATAAGTGTATTTCGTTTCTAAATCGTTTGTGATTGATTGTGAGTCAGTTTTTAACGTTTGTGACCAATTAGTTTGTTTGTAATTAACAATTTTATTTTGGCCATAATGTCAGCCGACACTTTTTAGTAACAAACAGATTTTGGGTCACTGATAACTGTAATTAATAGGAAATCGTTTGTGATTTACGAATATACCAGTGTAACGTGTGTGAATTAATAAATTTCTGAGTTATTTGCAAAATAGCAAAATAAGTTCAGTTAATAAGGTTAATGTACTGCGCAGGTTACTGTGCTGCGCATGCGCGAAATGTACTGGCCTAGTTTACACCGATCACTTGATACGCGTATTAAGCCTTGTGTACACGATACTAGAAATCGGTCCAAGTTTCGGTTTAAGCCAATCAACTTGCAGCTCTTACAGAAAAGCAGCAGTTTCATTGGCTTAAACCAAAACTCGGACCGATTTCTAGTATCGTGTACACAAGGCTTTAAATAGTAAATAAGTAAATTAGTTTGATTATTGGCTGATCAGCTCAAATATACTGAGTCTGTTTTCTGTTACTGAACTGGCTGCACTATAGTTCAGAGTTTTTCTTTTTTACTCCACATTGGAAGGAAAAAGATAACTCTGAACTAGTGCAGCCAGTTCAGCAATAGAAAACAGACCCACTATTTGATACGCGTATCAAGAGATCGGTGTAAACTAGGCCAGTCAAGGACTCCCTGGAGTTAGGGCCGATATCACAGTCTCCGATTAACGTGATTCTCTTATTAAACTCACTCTCCATCTCTTTCTAACTGTCCCCCTAGAAAGAGACGAAAAGACAGTTAGAAAGAGATGCAGAGTGAGTTTAATCGGAGGATCACGTTAATCGGAGACTGTGATATCGGCCCTTAAGGTGCGATTTCACGATGACGCTCGACGCTGGATTCGAGCGTCAAAAAGCTAAACTGTGTTTAGCTTTGACACTCGACGCTCATTTCAGCCAATCCAGTGGTTAGATTATATTTCGCGTCCCTCTGAATCTATCACGTGACCAGATTTGACGCTCGACGCTGGATTCGAGCGTCAAATCTGGTCACGTGATTAGATTCAGAGGGACGCGAAATATAACCTAACCACTGGATTGGCTGAAATCTATCACGTGACCAGATTTGACGCTCGAATCCAGCGTCGAGCGTCATCGTGAAATCGCACCTTTAGGCGACATTTTCCATAAAAATAGAGGGGATAATGTTGGTACTAACGAAAACCCCTAGGCGACACAATTTAATTTTTGTAGATTAGTAGCACTGCGTAAGTAGTAATCTGTTAGTTAGAGGAAGCCTTTTTCAAAATATACGCGCACGAATACAAAATAATCAAACCTTAAAAAGTTTGGAAAATATAGCAGCTATTTTGAGTATTGGAAGGCATAAATAACTAATATATGTCGAAATAGTTCACGCATACACTTTCCACGCGAACGAGGTGCCACATGGGTTCGTGG
Source organism: Temnothorax nylanderi (assembly GCF_030848795.1). NCBI lineage: Eukaryota > Metazoa > Arthropoda > Insecta > Hymenoptera > Formicidae > Temnothorax > Temnothorax nylanderi. Next base: position 42,263 of record NW_027250042.1, read on the forward strand.
CGTGCTTTACAAGCTCGTTTATATATATACATACTAGCTTCTGACCTTGATTATTTACATTCTGTAGTATTCGGTCTATTTGGCGTGTTTATGCTCATATTATATCAGTCATCTTTTGTCAATCGTTGTTGCAAGACGGTACGTAGGTTAGTGACGCGCTTTAAAAGTATTTAAGTGTTTAAAGCGCGTCAACTAACCTATGTAGGTTAGTGACGCGCTTTAAAAGTATTTAAGTGTTTAAAGCGCGTCACTAACCTACGTACCAGTCTTATTGACGGCAAAAATAGGGTCCAATTTACGACATACCGGTTTCTAGAAATATTTTTTATGGTGCCCCAACCGAATAAAAGTTAAAAATTTTGGTGTTTCCATCTTCTATTATTATTGTTCTAATACAGGTTATTGCGATACCCACTCGGCAATGTTATGTGCTGAAATATTGAAATATTCGGAAATGGTGCAGAAATATTTCGTTAACATTTTAGGCCAATTCCTTTAGTGACACAAGTCGACACAAGTGGTCGTTCTGTCTTTGTTATTCATTGAATGCCAAGAAGGATAGAACTATGTTTGTGTCGACTTGTGTCACTAAAAGGAATTGGCCCTTTATTGTAATAACTATGCATCTGAAATATTTCAGAAATGTACTTGCATCATGTTTTTTATAATATTGCATTAACATATTTCTGAAATCTTTCAGAAAGTTGTTTACAAATTTGTAAGTTTCTGTAATATTGTAAAAAAATATAGCAGATGCAATATTTCTGAAACGTTATAAAAGTAATATTACGTTTGCATTGCACGAATAATATTTCTGTAACATATCAAACGCAACATTGATGCATTTAAAATATTTCTGAAAAATTTCTGAAAGATTGCGTAGGTAATGAAAAATTGAATTGCAGGCAGTGAATTTCTACAATATTGCAGAAGAATATTGCAGATGTAATGGTTTAGAAACATTCTGATACATGATAAAACTATAGCGATTATTACGTTTAATTGCACGCGTTATATTTTTAATGTTCACATACAACATTGCATTTGTAATATTTCCGAAAAGTTGCTGACAGACTTAGAACTTATAAATTAAATTTATATATAATATTTATTATATAATTTATTATATAATTATTGCATTTTATTGCATTTTTTCTCTTTATTAAGAATTTTCTGATATTCCAAATTTTTCATATGGCATTTTTAATATAAAATATAAATATTTAATAATATTTAATATAAAATAATATTCGACGCTGACTGGCAAAAAAGATTTATTCGTATATCTGTATTGTTAATATTTGTTATGCGATAGCTTTATGCTCACCAAAATAAGCAAGTATAAGAAAGAAAGTAGCGTCAGAGTCAGGGGATCACCATTGCACTACCCTGTTCGATCATCGATGTTAAGCACAAGGCGCCGGTATACTACTTGGATGGGTGACCGTAACAGAATATTTCATTTTTCACATATCAACAAATAGTTTTTGCGTCAGTAACAAAATTTTGTTTGCTAATACAAAACATTTTTCTCAGTGTAAAATGTATTTGAAATATCTCTGAAGTGTTTTCTGCAATATTTCGTAGATATATTCAGAAATATTTCAGTTATCACCGAATATTGCCGAAATCTTTCAGCAAGGTTGCATTTGAAATAATTGCGGACATTGAAACAGTGCCGAAATGATGTAGAAACGGTCGTGAAATATTTCTGAAATATTGATGTGTAGTATTTCAAATGGAATTTTGCAGAAATGTTTCTGAAATATTACATGCCGACTGGGTAAATATTACCACATGCCTCAGTGCAGTGGTCGAATTGGTACGACACCCGTCACGGAATGAGGAAGGTTCCAGGGGCTCTATTCTCGACAAATATCGCATACGATATTTTAGAATGTCACTAGAAAATCACACTTTGCAAGTGTGCTATTGGTTGCAGAGTGTGATATTCATGACATATCGTATGCGATATTTTTCAAGAATAGGGCTCCAGGTTCGAACCCTGGCTGAGGTAATATATTTTTAATAATTTAATTTAATTTAAATTGTTTAAAAATGAGATGCTTATATATAATATAGATATATATATATATATATCAAAGATTATTAACGTCTTGACGATTAATCGGACCAAAACCAATGGTCGAATCGTCACACAGACTCCGTTTACACGGCACCGTTAATCGGGTTTTATAACATCGTAGTTCTTAGGCCGGTCAATCACAGCTATTCCATTCTTCTGAAGAATGATTACGATTGGTCTTCCTGACAACTACCGATGTTATAAACCGATTAACGGTGTCATGTAAACACAGTCATTGACCGCTGTTACATACAACGGCGCCGTTAATCGGGTTTAGTAACATCTGTACTTGTAACTTCTTATAACGTATGCTCGTTTACACGAAGGGATATGTAGAGTAATAACACTGCTGTTATAAAACCGGGTGTAACTAGCGTTTATACGACATTTTACATCGGTAGTTATAACTATGGATGTTACTAAACCCGATTAACGGCCGCCGTGTAACAAGACTCAATGACTCCGTTTACACGGCACCGTTAATCGGGTTTTATAACATCGGTAGTTCTTAGGCCGGTCAATCACAGCTATTCCATTCTTCTGAAGAGATTACGATTGGTCTTCCTGACAACTACCGACCTTTCATCGTTTCCTTACTTACTCGGTTAGGCGGAGCGCGTGCCCCGAGGGCTTCGTGCCCCGGCGGTCACGGTGTTCTAGAGCCAAGCGTGTCAGAGTGGCGTGAGGCCTCGCGGCCGATCGCCGTTAATACTCCCGCGTGATCCGATTCGAGGACACTGCCAGGCGGGGAGTTTGACTGGGGCGTACATCTGTCAAAGAATAACGCACCGACAACTACCATGACACAGTCATTGACTGCGTTTACATGACACCGTTAATCGGGTTTTATAACATCGGTAGTTTCAGGAAGACCATCGTAATCATTCTTCAGAAGAATGGAATACTGTGATTGACCGGCCTAAGAACGACCGATGTTATAAAACCCGATTAACGGTGCCGTGTAAACGGAGTCAATGACTGTGTTTACATGACACCGTTAATCGGGTTTATAACATCGGTAGTTGTCAGGAAGACCAATCGTAATCATTCTTCAGAAGAATGGAATAGCTGTGATTGACCGGCCTAAGAACTACCGATGTTATAAAACCCGATTAACGGTGTCATGTAAACACAGTCAATGATAAATTATTGCCAGTTAGGTCGATTCACACATACGTCTTAGTTTTATTATTTCGTACTGGCGACTACAATTGCATGAATAAAATTATTAATTCAAAAACACTAATTGGTCACAAACGTTAAGAACTGACCCACAATCAATCACAAACGATTTACAAACGAAATACACTTGGAAAAATTAAAAATAATCAAATTTAGTCATTTCTGTCAGCTAGCTTCATAGAGGTGATGCGTGGCCAATAATCTCCCGCTAGTTACAGAAAGGTGAGAAGTGATTGGCCACTGCATCGACGTCCGCCATGCGAAACGCGTCGACGCGCTCTTTGTGCGCCTGGGGCTCGATTCTTGATTTCATTCGCAAGAGAAACGTATGCAAAAATAGGGTCCAATTTGTAAAAAATAAGTTGTTAAAAAAATTATTTTATAACCTTATATTTGTTCCAATTGAATGAAACGACTTTAGAACGATATTAACAATGTAATTTTTCAATAAAAATGATTAAAACTGCTTATAAAAGGAGAGGGGTTAAAACGCGCTGTGATTGGCTGTGACGTCATTATTCAGTAATTTCAAACTGTTGCTACGGTATTTTATATATATTTACGTATTTAGCCGATTGTTTTGTTGCAATGTGGTAAATAAATTAACACGGGATTTGTTAAAGCACAGTCGAATAACTTACCCAAAGTAAACGGTATTAATGGTTCCGATTTTTTTGCTGAAAGTGATGTGTTTAATATCGCAGAAACTCGTGGTGTAAAAGCTAGGAAGTAAGTATATTTTTTAAAACTTGTAACAGGGAATAAATAGTAAAATTTATAGACAGATATAAGATACATACTACGTTTACGCGACCGTTACTTTCTGTAGTAACTCGATAATTCACTCGTTTACGCGGAGTAAATTATCGTAAGTTACTACAAAATCCCGTTTACGCGAAGGAATTATCGTAAGGTTACTAAGAAGTAACGCTCGCGTAAACTTAGTAAAGTATATTAATTTGAATATTATATACAACACATGACATAACCTTTAAAACACTCTTGTCATCTTGTCGATTGTACACTTCGGTACAGAGCTGAAGGTAAAAACTTGCGGATCACTAAAACAAGCACCACTTGTAACTGCGTTTCTTTACTGCATCTTGCACGTTATTTGCGTTTTCGGTCATTTTAATGCTTTCGAAACAAACTGTCCAACCTGTTTACTGAATAATGACGTCACATCGACGACGCGCGAAAAACTGGGCGTTTAAAATCGTTGCAATTTTTAAACTCATGAAAAAAATTATTTAACGATTTTTAATTACTTTTGTTATTGTAATAGTTGTTTTTAGTATCAGAACTTTAATTTAAAATAAAAAACAAAAATCGTAGAGGACCATATTCTGCTCTTACAGAAACGTTGCAAGTTGATTGGTTAAAAGCTATGCAACAGCCATCGACTTGCAACTTTCTGTAAGAACATCATTTGCGCATACGCTTCTCTTGCGAATGATTTCAAGAATCGAGCCCCAGGAGCCTTAGTACATTTCGCGCATGCGCAGCACAGTTACCTGCGCATACATTAACCTTATTTAACTGAACTTATATTTTGCAAATAACTCAGAAATTTATTAATTCACACACGTTACACTGGTATATTCGTAAATCACAAACGATTCCTATTAATTACAGTTATCAGTGATCAAAAATCTGTTTGTTACTAAAAGTGTCGGCTGACATTATGGCCAAAATAAAATTGTTAATTACAAACAATCTAATGGTCACAAACGTTAAACTGACTTACAATTAATCACAAATGATTTACGAACGAAATATACTTAGTTAGAAAAATTAAAATTATCAAATTTAGTAATTTTCTGTCGGCTAATTCATAGGGGTGCCACCGTCACCGTCACCGCCATAGACATAAGAATATATAGACGGAGCATAAGCAGGGTAGAGTCCCTATTGCCCGTTCTAGACCCTGATGATGATCCTACTCGCGGCTCCTCCTAATATGGCCTAGTTTACACCGATCTCTTTATACGCGTATCAAAATAGTATATTTGAACTGATCAACCAATAATCAGACTTATTTACTAGTTATTTACTATTTAATACGCATATCAAGTGATCGGTGTAAACTAGGCCAATGAGTAGTGTAGACGGATAAAAATCATACCGAGGTACTTTCAATCGTACCAACCAACCCAATCGCGTATAGCTATTGCTATCTGGCGCCATCTAGTGGCTGAGTACCATTTATGCCCTATCTAACCGGAGGATGATCCTACTTGTGGCTC
>NW_027250043.1:0-37500 GCF_030848795.1 Temnothorax nylanderi
GAATTGGGAATTGGGAATTGAAATTGGGATTTGGGATTTGGGATTTGGATTGGGAAACCCTAATTCTCTAGGGAGAATTGAGAATTGAGATTTAGAATTGGAATTTAGAATTTAGAATTGAGAATTGAAATTGAGAATTGGAAATTAAGATTTGGAATTGGGAATTGGGATTTGGGAATTGGGATTTGGGAATTGGAATTGGGATTTGGGATTGGGATTTGGAAACCCTAAATTCTCTAGGGAGAATTGAGAATTGTAATTTAGAATTGAAAATTTAGAATTTAGAAGTGAGAATTGAGAATTGAGAATTGGAAATTGGGATTTGGGAATGGGAATTGGGATTTGGGAATTGAGATTTGGGATTGGGAATTGGGATTTGGATTTTGGGATTGGGAACCCTAATTCTCTAGGGAGAATTGAGAATTGAGAAGTTAGAATTTAGAAGTGAGAATTGAGAATTGAGAATTGAGAATTTTGAATTTAGAATTGGGAATTGGGAATTGGGAATTGGGAATTGGGATTTGGGATTTGGGAATTGGGATTTGGGATTTGGGAATTGGGAATTGGAAATGGGAATTGGGAATTGGGATTTGGGATTTGGGATTTGGGATTGGGAAACCCTAAATTCTCTAGGGAGAATTGAGAATTGAGAATTTAGAATTGGAAATTTAGAATTTAGAAGTGAGAATTGAGAATTGAGAATTGAGAATTTAGAATTTAGAATTGGGAATTGGGAATTGGGAATTGGGATTTGGGATTTGGGAATTGGGATTTGGGATTTGGGAATTGGGAATTGGGAATTGGGAATTGGAAATTGGATTTGAGAATTGGGAATTGGGATTTGGGATTGGGAAACCCTAAATTCTCTAGGGAGAATAGAGAATTGAGAATTTAGAATTGGAAATTTAGAATTTAGAATTGAGAATTGAGAATTGAGAATTGGAAATTGGGATTTGGGAATTGGGAATTGGGATTTGGGAATTGGGATTTGGGAATTGGGATTTGGGAATTGGGAAACCCTAAATTCTTAGGAATTGAGATTGAGAATTTAGAATTGGAATTTTAGAATTTAGAATTGAGAATTGAGAATTGTGAGAATTGGATTAAGATTTGGAATTGGGAATTGGGATTTGGAAATTGGGATTTGGAATGGGAATTGATTGGATTGGGATTGGAAACCCTAAATTCTCTAGGGAGATTGAGATTGAGAATTAGAATTGAAAATTTAGAATTTGGAAGTAGAATTGAGAATTGAGAATTGGAAATTGGGATTTGGGAATTGGGAATTGGGATTTGGGAATTGGGATTTGGGAATTGGGAATTGGGATTTGGGATTGGGGATTTGGAAACCCTAAATTCTCTAGGGAGAATTGAAATTGAGAATTAGAATTGAAAATTTAGAATTTAGAAGTGGAATTGAGAATTGAGAATTGGAAATTGGGATTTGGGAATTGGAATTGGGAATTTGGGAATTGAGATTTGGGATTGGGAATTGGGATTTGGGATTTGGATTGGGAAACCCTAAATTCTCTAGGAGAATTGAGAATTGCGAATTTAGAATTGGAAATTTAGAATTTAGAATTGAGAATTAGAATTGAGAATTGGAAATTAAGATTTGGGAATTGGGAATTGGGATTTGGGTTGGGATTTGGGATTGGGAATTGGGATTTGGATTGGGAAACCCTAATTCTCTAGGGAGAATTGAGAATTGAGAATTTAGAATTGAAATTTAGAATTTAGAAGTGAAAATTGAGATTGAGAATTGAGAATTTTGAATTTAGAATTGGGAATTGGGAATTTGGATTGGAATTGGGATTTGGGATTTGGAATTGGATTTGGAATTGGGAATTGGGAATTGAAATTGGGAATTGGGAATTGGGATTTGGGATTTGGGATTTGGGATTGGGAAACCCTAAATTCTCTAGGGAGAATTGAGAATTGAGAATTTAGAATTGGAAATTTAGAATTTAAGTGAGATTGAGAATTGAGAATTGAGAATTGAGAATTTAGAATTTAAAATTGGGAATTGGGAATTGGGAATGGGATTGGATTTGGGAATTGGGATTGGGATTTGGGAATTGGGAATTGGGAATTGGGAATTGGAAATTGGATTTGAGAATTGGGAATTGGGATTTGGGATTGGGAAACCCTAAATTCTCTAGGGAGAATAGAGAATTGAGATTTAGAATTGGAAATTTAGAATTGAATTGAGAATTGAGAATTGAGAATTGGGAAATGGGATTTTAGAATTGGGAATTGGGATTTGGAATTGGGATTTTAAGAATTGGGATTTGGGATTGGGAAACCCTAAATCTCTAGGGAGAATAGAGAATTGAGAATTTAGAATTGGGAAATTTAGTATTTAGAATTGAGAATTGAGAATTGAGAATTGGAAATTGATTTGAAATTGGGAATTTGGATTTGGGATTGGAAACCCTAAATTCTCTAGGAGAATGAGAATTGAGAATTTAGAATTGGAAATTTAGAATTTAGAATTGAGAATTGAGAATGAGAATGGTAATTGGGATTTGGGATTGAAAACCCTAATTCTCTAGGGAGAATTGAGAATTAAATTTAGAATTGGAAATTTAGAATTTAAAATTGAGAATTGAGAATTGAGAATTGGAAATTAAGATTTGGAAATTGGGATTTAGGAATTGGGAATTGGAAATTGGATTTGAGAATTGGGAATTGGGATTTGGGATGGGAAACCCTAAATTCTCTAGGGAGAATAGAGAATTGAGAATTTAGAATTGGAAATTTAGAATTTAGAATTGACATTGAGAATTGAGAATTGGAAATTGGGATTTGGATTGGGAATTGGGAATTGGGATTGGAAACCCTAAATTCTCTAGGGAGAATAGAGAATTGGATTTAGATTGGAAATTTAGAATTAGAATTGGAATTGAGAATTGAGAATTGGGAATTGGGATTTGTGATTGGAAAAACCCTAATTCTCTAGGGAGAATTGAGAATTGAGAATTTAGAATTTAGATTTAGAATGGGAATTGGGAATTGGGATTTGGGAATTGGGATTTGGGATTTGGGAATTGGGATTTGGGATTTGGGATTGGGAAACCCTAAATTCTCTAGGGAGAATTGAGAATTGAGAATTTAGAATTGGAAATTTAGAATTTAGAATTGAGAATTGAGAATTGAGAATTGGAAATTAAGATTTGGGAATTGGGAATTGGGATTTGGGAATTGGGATTTGGGAATTGGGAATTGGGAATTGGGATTTGGGAATTGGGATTTGGGAATTGGGAATTGGGAATTGGGATTTGGGATTGGGAAACCCTAAATTCTCTAGGGAGAATTGAGAATTGAGAATTTAGAATTGAAAATTTAGAATTTAGAAGTGAGAATTGAGAATTGAGAATTGAGAATTTTGAATTTAGAATTGGGAATTGGGAATTGGAAATTGGGATTTGGGATTTGGGATTTGGGATTGGGAAACCCTAAATTCTCTAGGGAGAATTGAGAATTGAGAATTTAGAATTGGAAATTTAGAATTTAGAATTGAGAATTGAGAATTGAGAATTGGAAATTAAGATTTGGGAATTGGGAATTGGGATTTGGGAATTGGGAATTGGGAATTGGGATTTGGGAATTGGGAATTGGGAATTGGGATTTGGGATTGGGAAACCCTAAATTCTCTAGGGAGAATTGAGAATTGAGAATTTAGAATTGAAAATTTAGAATTTAGAAGTGAGAATTGAGAATTGAGAATTGAGAATTTTGAATTTAGAATTGGGAATTGGGAATTGGAAATTGGGATTTGGGATTTGGGATTTGGGATTGGGAAACCCTAAATTCTCTAGGGAGAATTGAGAATTGAGAATTTAGAATTGGAAATTTAGAATTTAGAATTGAGAATTGAGAATTGAGAATTGGAAATTAAGATTTGGGAATTGGGAATTGGGATTTGGGAATTGGGATTTGGGAATTGGGAATTGGGATTTGGGATTGGGATTGGGAAACCCTAAATTCTCTAGGGAGAATTGAGAATTGAGAATTTAGAATTGAAAATTTAGAATTTAGAAGTGAGAATTGAGAATTGAGAATTGGAAATTGGGATTTGGGAATTGGGAATTGGGATTTGGGAATTGGGATTTGGGAATTGGGAATTGGGATTTGGGATTGGGATTGGGAAACCCTAAATTCTCTAGGGAGAATTGAGAATTGAGAATTTAGAATTGAAAATTTAGAATTTAGAAGTGAGAATTGAGAATTGAGAATTGGAAATTGGGATTTGGGAATTGGGAATTGGGATTTGGGAATTGAGATTTGGGAATTGGGAATTGGGATTTGGGATTTGGGATTGGGAAACCCTAAATTCTCTAGGGAGAATTGAGAATTGAGAATTTAGAATTGGAAATTTAGAATTTAGAATTGAGAATTGAGAATTGAGAATTGGAAATTAAGATTTGGGAATTGGGAATTGGGATTTGGGAATTGGGATTTGGGAATTGGGAATTGGGATTTGGGATTGGGAAACCCTAAATTCTCTAGGGAGAATTGAGAATTGAGAATTTAGAATTGAAAATTTAGAATTTAGAAGTGAGAATTGAGAATTGAGAATTGAGAATTTTGAATTTAGAATTGGGAATTGGGAATTGGGAATTGGGAATTGGGATTTGGGATTTGGGAATTGGGATTTGGGATTTGGGAATTGGGAATTGGAAATTGGGAATTGGGAATTGGGATTTGGGATTTGGGATTTGGGATTGGGAAACCCTAAATTCTCTAGGGAGAATTGAGAATTGAGAATTTAGAATTGGAAATTTAGAATTTAGAAGTGAGAATTGAGAATTGAGAATTGAGAATTGAGAATTTAGAATTTAGAATTGGGAATTGGGAATTGGGAATTGGGATTTGGGATTTGGGAATTGGGAATTGGGATTTGGGAATTGGGAATTGGGAATTGGGAATTGGAAATTGGATTTGAGAATTGGGAATTGGGATTTGGGATTGGGAAACCCTAAATTCTCTAGGGAGAATAGAGAATTGAGAATTTAGAATTGGAAATTTAGAATTTAGAATTGAGAATTGAGAATTGAGAATTGGAAATTGGGATTTGGGAATTGGGAATTGGGATTTGGGAATTGGGATTTGGGAATTGGGAATTGGGATTTGGGATTGGGAAACCCTAAATTCTCTAGGGAGAATAGAGAATTGAGAATTTAGAATTGGAAATTTAGTATTTAGAATTGAGAATTGAGAATTGAGAATTGGAAATTGGATTTGAGAATTGGGAATTGGGATTTGGGATTGGGAAACCCTAAATTCTCTAGGGAGAATAGAGAATTGAGAATTTAGAATTGGAAATTTAGAATTTAGAATTGAGAATTGAGAATTGAGAATTGGGAATTGGGATTTGGGATTGGAAAACCCTAAATTCTCTAGGGAGAATTGAGAATTGAGAATTTAGAATTGGAAATTTAGAATTTAGAATTGAGAATTGAGAATTGAGAATTGGAAATTAAGATTTGGAAATTGGGATTTAGGAATTGGGAATTGGAAATTGGATTTGAGAATTGGGAATTGGGATTTGGGATTGGGAAACCCTAAATTCTCTAGGGAGAATAGAGAATTGAGAATTTAGAATTGGAAATTTAGAATTTAGAATTGACAATTGAGAATTGAGAATTGGAAATTGGATTTGAGAATTGGGAATTGGGATTTGGGATTGGGAAACCCTAAATTCTCTAGGGAGAATAGAGAATTGAGAATTTAGAATTGGAAATTTAGAATTTAGAATTGAGAATTGAGAATTGAGAATTGGGAATTGGGATTTGGGATTGGAAAACCCTAAATTCTCTAGGGAGAATTGAGAATTGAGAATTTAGAATTTAGAATTTAGAATTGGGAATTGGGAATTGGGAATTGGGATTTGGGAATTGGGAATTGGGATTTGGGATTTGGGATTTGGGAATTGGGATTTGGGATTGGGAAACCCTAAATTCTCTAGGGAGAATTGAGAATTGAGAATTTAGAATTGGAAATTTAGAATTTAGAATTGAGAATTGAGAATTGAGAATTGGAAATTAAGATTTGGGAATTGGGAATTGGGATTTGGGAATTGGGATTTGGGAATTGGGAATTGGGAATTGGAATTTGGGATTGGGAAACCCTAAATTCTCTAGGGAGAATTGAGAATTGAGAATTTAGAATTGAAAATTTAGAATTTAGAAGTGAGAATTGAGAATTGAGAATTGAGAATTTTGAATTTAGAATTGGGAATTGGGAATTGGAAATTGGGATTTGGGATTTGGGATTTGGGATTGGGAAACCCTAAATTCTCTAGGGAGAATTGAGAATTGAGAATTTAGAATTGGAAATTTAGAATTTAGAATTGAGAATTGAGAATTGAGAATTGGAAATTAAGATTTGGGAATTGGGAATTGGGATTTGGGAATTGGGATTTGGGAATTGGGAATTGGGATTTGGGATTGGGATTGGGAAACCCTAAATTCTCTAGGGAGAATTGAGAATTGAGAATTTAGAATTGAAAATTTAGAATTTAGAAGTGAGAATTGAGAATTGAGAATTGGAAATTGGGATTTGGGAATTGGGAATTGGGATTTGGGAATTGAGATTTGGGAATTGGGAATTGGGATTTGGGATTTGGGATTGGGAAACCCTAAATTCTCTAGGGAGAATTGAGAATTGAGAATTTAGAATTGAAAATTTAGAATTTAGAAGTGAGAATTGAGAATTGAGAATTGAGAATTTTGAATTTAGAATTGGGAATTGGGAATTGGGAATTGGGAATTGGGATTTGGGATTTGGGAATTGGGATTTGGGATTTGGGAATTGGGAATTGGAAATTGGGAATTGGGAATTGGGATTTGGGATTTGGGATTTGGGATTGGGAAACCCTAAATTCTCTAGGGAGAATTGAGAATTGAGAATTTAGAATTGGAAATTTAGAATTTAGAAGTGAGAATTGAGAATTGAGAATTGAGAATTTAGAATTTAGAATTGGGAATTGGGAATTGGGAATTGGGATTTGGGATTTGGGAATTGGGATTTGGGATTTGGGAATTGGGAATTGGGAATTGGGAATTGGAAATTGGATTTGAGAATTGGGAATTGGGATTTGGGATTGGGAAACCCTAAATTCTCTAGGGAGAATAGAGAATTGAGAATTTAGAATTGGAAATTTAGAATTTAGAATTGAGAATTGAGAATTGAGAATTGGAAATTGGGATTTAGGAATTGGGAATTGGGATTTGGGAATTGGGATTTGGGAATTGGGATTTGGGATTGGGAAACCCTAAATTCTCTAGGGAGAATAGAGAATTGAGAATTTAGAATTGGAAATTTAGAATTTAGAATTGAGAATTGAGAATTGAGAATTGGAAATTGGGATTTAGGAATTGGGAATTGGAAATTGGATTTGAGAATTGGGAATTGGGATTTGGGATTGGGAAACCCTAAATTCTCTAGGGAGAATAGAGAATTGAGAATTTAGAATTGGAAATTTAGAATTTAGAATTGAGAATTGAGAATTGAGAATTGGGAATTGGGATTTGGGATTGGAAAACCCTAAATTCTCTAGGGAGAATTGAGAATTGAGAATTTAGAATTGGAAATTTAGAATTTAGAATTGAGAATTGAGAATTGAGAATTGGAAATTAAGATTTGGAAATTGGGATTTAGGAATTGGGAATTGGAAATTGGATTTGAGAATTGGGAATTGGGATTTGGGATTGGGAAACCCTAAATTCTCTAGGGAGAATAGAGAATTGAGAATTTAGAATTGGAAATTTAGAATTTAGAATTGAGAATTGAGAATTGAGAATTGGGAATTGGGATTTGGGATTGGAAAACCCTAAATTCTCTAGGGAGAATTGAGAATTGAGAATTTAGAATTTAGAATTTAGAATTGGGAATTGGGAATTGGGAATTGGGATTTGGGAATTGGGAATTGGGATTTGGGATTTGGGAATTGGGATTTGGGATTTGGGATTTGGGATTGGGAAACCCTAAATTCTCTAGGGAGAATTGAGAATTGAGAATTTAGAATTGGAAATTTAGAATTTAGAATTGAGAATTGAGAATTGAGAATTGGAAATTAAGATTTGGGAATTGGGAATTGGGATTTGGGAATTGGGATTTGGGAATTGGGAATTGGGATTTGGGATTTGGGATTGGGAAACCCTAAATTCTCTAGGGAGAATTGAGAATTTAGAATTGGAAATTTAGAATTTAGAATTGAGAATTGAGAATTGAGAATTGGAAATTAAGATTTGGAAATTGGGATTTAGGAATTGGGAATTGGAAATTGGATTTGAGAATTGGGAATTGGGATTTGGGATTGGGAAACCCTAAATTCTCTAGGGAGAATAGAGAATTGAGAATTTAGAATTTAGAATTGAGAATTGGGAATTGGGAATTGGGAATTGGGAATTGAGAATTGAGAATTGAGAATTGAGAATTGAGAATTTAGAATTGAGAATTGAGAATTGAGAATTGAGAATTGAGAATTAAGAATTTGGAATTTAGAATTGAGAATTGGGAATTGGGAATTGGGAATTGGGAATTGGGAATTGGGATTTGGGATTTGGGAATTGGGAATTGGGATTTGGGATTTGGGATTTGGGAATTGGGAATTGGGATTTGGGATTGGGAAACCCTAAATTCTCTAGGGAGAATAGAGAATTGAGAATTTAGAATTGGAAATTTAGAATTTAGAATTGAGAATTGAGAATTGAGAATTGGAATTTAGAATTGGGAATTGGGAATTGGGAATTGGGATTTGGGATTTGGGAATTGGGATTTGGGAATTGGGAATTGGGAATTGGGATTTGGGAATTGGGATTTGGGAATTGGGATTTGGGATTTGGGATTTGAGAATTGGGATTTGAAAATTAGGATTTGGGATTTGGAAATTGGGATTTGGGAATTGGGAATTGGGATTTGGGATTTGGGATTGGGAAACCCTAAATTCTCTAGGGAGAATTGAGAATTGAGAATTTAGAATTGGAAATTTAGAATTTAGAATTGAGAATTGAGAATTGAGAATTGAGAATTTAGAATTTAGAATTGGGAATTGGAAATTGGGAATTGGGATTTGGGATTTGGGAATTGGGATTTGGGATTTGGGAATTGGGAATTGGGAATTTGGGATTTGGGAATTGGGAATTGGGATTTGGGATTGGGAAACCCTAAATTCTCTAGGGAGAATAGAGAATTGAGAATTTAGAATTGGAAATTTAGAATTTAGAATTGAGAATTGAGAATTGAGAATTGGAAATTGGATTTGAGAATTGGGAATTGGGATTTGGGATTGGGAAACCCTAAATTCTCTAGGGAGAATAGAGAATTGAGAATTTAGAATTGGAAATTTAGAATTTAGAATTGAGAATTGAGAATTGAGAATTGGGAATTGGGATTTGGGATTGGAAAACCCTAAATTCTCTAGGGAGAATTGAGAATTGAGAATTTAGAATTTAGAATTTAGAATTGGGAATTGGGAATTGGGAATTGGGATTTGGGAATTGGGAATTGGGATTTGGGATTTGGGATTTGGGAATTGGGATTTGGGATTTGGGATTTGGGATTGGGAAACCCTAAATTCTCTAGGGAGAATTGAGAATTGAGAATTTAGAATTGGAAATTTAGAATTTAGAATTGAGAATTGAGAATTGAGAATTGGAAATTAAGATTTGGGAATTGGGAATTGGGATTTGGGAATTGGGATTTGGGAATTGGGAATTGGGATTTGGGATTTGGGATTGGGAAACCCTAAATTCTCTAGGGAGAATTGAGAATTGAGAATTTAGAATTGAAAATTTAGAATTTAGAAGTGAGAATTGAGAATTGAGAATTGAGAATTTTGAATTTAGAATTGGGAATTGGGAATTGGAAATTGGGATTTGGGATTTGGGATTTGGGATTGGGAAACCCTAAATTCTCTAGGGAGAATTGAGAATTGAGAATTTAGAATTGGAAATTTAGAATTTAGAATTGAGAATTGAGAATTGAGAATTGGAAATTAAGATTTGGGAATTGGGAATTGGGATTTGGGAATTGGGATTTGGGAATTGGGAATTGGGATTTGGGATTGGGATTGGGAAACCCTAAATTCTCTAGGGAGAATTGAGAATTGAGAATTTAGAATTGAAAATTTAGATTTAGAAGTGAGAATTGAGAAATTGAGAATTGGAATTGGATTGGGAATTGGGAATTGGGAATTGGGAATTGAGATTGGGAATTGGGATTGGGATTTGGGATTTGGGATTGGGAAACCCTAAATTCTCTAGGGAGAATTGAGAATTGAGAATTTAGAATTGAAAATTTAGAATTTAGAAGTGAGAATTGAGAATTGAGAATTGAGAATTTTGAATTTAGAATTGGGAATTGGGAATTGGGAATTGGGAATTGGGATTTGGGATTTGGGAATTGGGATTTGGGATTTGGGAATTGGGAATTGGAAATTGGGAATTGGGAATTGGGATTTGGGATTTGGGATTTGGGATTGGGAAACCCTAAATTCTCTAGGGAGAATTGAGAATTGAGAATTTAGAATTGGAAATTTAGAATTTAGAAGTGAGAATTGAGAATTGAGAATTGAGAATTTAGAATTTAGAATTGGGAATTGGGAATTGGGAATTGGGAATTGGGATTTGGGAATTGGGATTTGGGATTTGGGAATTGGGAATTGGGAATTGGGAATTGGGAATTGGGAATTGGGAATTGGGATTTGGGATTTGGGATTGGGAAACCCTAAATTCTCTAGGGAGAATTGAGAATTGAGAATTTAGAATTGGAAATTTAGAATTTAGAATTGAGAATTGAGAATTGAGAATTGGAAATTGGGATTTAGAATTGGGAATTGGGATTGGGAATTGGGATTTGGGAATTGGGATTTGGGATTGGGAAACCCTAATTCTCTAGGGAATTGAGAATTGAGAATTTAGAATTGGAAATTTAGAATTTAGAATTGAGAATTGAGAATGAGAATTGGAAATTGAGATTTGGAATTGGGAATTGGGATTGGGAATTGGGAATTGGGATTTGGGATTTGGGATTGGGAAACCCTAAATTCTCTAGGGAGAATTGAGAATTGAGAATTTAGAATTGGAAATTTAGAATTTAGAATTGAGAATTGAGAATTGAGAATTGGGAATGGGATTTGGGATTGGAAACCCTAAATTCTCTAGGTAGAATTGAGAATTGAGAATTAGAATTGGAAATTTAGAATTTAGAATTGAGAAGTGAGATTGAGAATTGGAAATTAAAGATTTGGAAATTGAGGATTTAGGAATTGGGATGGAAATTGGATTTGAGAATTGGGAATGGGAATTTGGGATTGGGAAACCCTAAATTCTCTAGGGAGCATAGACAATTGAGAAGTTTAGAATTGGAAATTTAGAATTTAGAATTGAGAATTGAGAATTGAGAATTGGGAATTGGGATTTGGGATTGGAAACCCTAAATTCTCTAGGGAGGAATTGAGAATTGATGAATTTAGGAAATTTAGAATTTAGAATTGGACTTGGGAATTGGGAATTGGGATTTGGGAATTTGGGAATTGGGATTGTATTTGGGATGTTGGGAATTGGGATTTGGGATTTGGGATTTGGGATTGGGAAACCCTAAATTCTCTAGGGAGAATTGAGAATTGAGAATTTAGAATTGGAAATTTAGAATTTAGAATTGAGAATTGAGAATTGAGAATTGGAAATTGAGATTTGGGAATTGGGAATTGGGATTTGGGAATTGGGATTTGGGAATTGGGAATTGGGATTTGGGATTTGGGATTGGGAAACCCTAAATTCTCTAGGGAGAATTGAGAATTTAGAATTGGAAATTTAGAATTTAGAATTGAGAATTGAGAATTGAGAATTGGGAATTGGGATTTGGGATTGGAAAACCCTAAATTCTCTAGGGAGAATTGAGAATTGAGAATTTAGAATTGGAAATTTAGAATTTAGAATTGAGAATTGAGAATTGAGAATTGGGAATTGGGAATTGGGAATTGGGATTTAGGAATTGGGATTGGAAATTGGATTTGAGAATTGGGATTTGGGATTGGGAAACCCTAAATTCTCTAGGGAGAATAGAGAATTGAGAATTTAGAATTGGAAATTTAGAATTTAGAATTGAGAATTGAGAATTGAGAATTGGGAATTGGGATTTGGGATTGGAAAACCCTAAATTCTCTAGGGAGAATTGAGAATTGAGAATTTAGAATTTAGAATTTAGAATTGGGAATTGGGAATTGGGAATTGGGATTTGGGAATTGGGAATTGGGATTTGGGATTTGGGAATTGGGAATTGGGATTTGGGATTTGGGATTGGGAAACCCTAAATTCTCTAGGGAGAATTGAGAATTGAGAATTGGAAATTTAGAATTTAGAATTGAGAATTGAGAATTGAGAATTGGAAATTAAGATTTGGAAATGGGGATTGGGAATTGGGAATTGGAATTGGGATTTGGGAATTGGGATTTGGGATTTGGGATTGGGAAACCCTAAATTCTCTAGGGAGAATTGAGAATTGAGAATTTAGAATTGAGAATTTAGAATTGAGAATTGAGAATTGAGAATTGAGAATTTAGAATTTAGAATTGAGAATTGAGAATTGAGAATTGGGAATTGAGAATTTAGAATTGAGAATTGAGAATTGGGAATTGAGAATTAGGAATTGAGAATTGAGAATTGGGATTTGGGAATTGGGAATTGGGAATTGGGAATTGGGATTTGGGATTTGGGAATTGGGAATTGGGATTTGGGATTTGGGAATTGGGAATTGGGAATTGGGATTTGGGATTGGGAAACCCTAAATTCTCTAGGGAGAATTGAGAATTGAGAATTTAGAATTGGAAATTTAGAATTTAGAATTGAGAATTGAGAATTGAGAATTTAGAATTTAGAATTGGGAATTGGGAATTGGGAATTGGGATTTGGGATTTGGGATTTGGGAATTGGGAATTGGGAATTGGGATTTGGGAATTGGGATTTGGGAATTGGGATTTGGGATTTGGGATTTGAGAATTGGGATTTGAAAATTAGGATTTGGGATTTGGAAATTGGGATTTGGGAATTGGGAATTGGGATTTGGGATTTGGGATTGGGAAACCCTAAATTCTCTAGGGAGAATTGAGAATTGAGAATTTAGAATTTAGAATTAAGAATTGAGAATTGAGAATTGAGAATTGGGAATTAAGAATTTAGAATTGAGAATTGGGAATTGAGAATTGGGATTTGGGATTCGGGATTTGGGAATTGGGATTTGGGATTTGAGATTTGGGAATTGGGATTTGGGATTTGGGAATTGGGATTTGGGATTTGGGATTGGGAAACCCTAAATTCTCTAGGGAGAATTGAGAATTGAGAATTTAGAATTGGAAATTTAGAATTTAGAATTGAGAATTGAGAATTGAGAATTGAGAATTTAGAATTTAGAATTGGGAATTGGGAATTGGGAATTGGGATTTGGGATTTGGAAAATGGGATTTGGGATTTGGGAATTGGGAATTGGGAATTGGGAATTGGAAATTGGAAATTGGGATTTGGGAATTGGGATTTGGGATTTGGGATTGGGAAACCCTAAATTCTCTAGGGAGAATTGAGAATTGAGAATTTAGAATTGAGAATTTAGAATTGAAAATTGAGAATTGAGAATTGAGAATTGGGAATTGAGAATTGAGAATTGAGAATTGGGAATTGAGAATTGGGAATTGAGAATTGAGAATTGGGATTTGGAATTCGGGATTTGGGAATTGGGATTTGGGATTTAAGAATTGGGATTTGGAATTCGGGATTTGGGAATTGGGATTTGGGATTTGAGATTTGGGAATTGGGAATTGGGATTTGGGATTTGGGAATTGGGATTTGGGATTTGGGATTGGAAAACCCTAAATTCTCTAGGGAGAATTGAGAATTGAGAATTTAAAATTCGGAATTTAGAATTTAGAATTGGGAATTGGGAATTGGGAATTGGGATTTGGGATTTGGGAATTGGGATTTGGGAGTTGGGAATTGGGAATTGGGATTGGATTGGGAATTGGGATTTGGGATTTGGGAATTGGGAATTGGGAATTGGAAATTGGGAATTGGGAATTGGGATTTGGAAATTGGGATTTGGGATTTGAAAATTGGGATTTGGGATTTGGGAATTGGGATTTGGGATTTGGGATTTGGGATTTGGGATTTGGGATTTGGGATTTGGGATTTGGGAATTGGGATTTGGGATTTGGGAATTGGGATTTGGGATTTGGGATTTGGGAATTGGGATTTGGGATTTGGGATTTGAAAATTGGGAATTGGGGTTTGGGAATTGGGAATTGGGCTTTGAAATTTGGGAATTGGGAATTGGGAATTGGGATTTGGGATTTGGGAATTGCGATTTGGGATTTGGGAATTGGGATTTGGGATTTGGGAATTAGGATTTGGGATTTGGGATTGGGAAACTCTAAATTCTCTAGGGAGAATTGAGAATTGAGAATTTAGAATTGGGAATTTAGAATATAGAATTGAGAATTGAGAATTTAGAATTGGGAATTTAGAATTGAGAATTATTTCATAATTTTTATAATTATAATCATATCTCAAATTTTATTATTTATTTTAGAAATCTCTGTATCCATAATTTAAGCCTATGTATTCTCTATTCTTTCAACTCTTTATAGAAGAGAAATTTAATTATGAACCACCCCTTTCATCTAGTAAGTGTTAGTCCATGACCAATTCTTATTTCATTAAGAATTTTAAATAATTTAATTTGTACAGTAAGATGATTTCACCATTATAGGTACTCCATAATTTTAACTATCCCTAGAACTCTTTTTTGTATAATTCAATGATGACGTGATGTAACTCGTTAAGCAACTTTCCAAGGATGTCACACATTAAACGTTTACAAGGGAATACGCTTAGGTATAATTTTATTTATTATCTCTGAAATTTTATTTTTTTCTCCTTTTTCTGAGCATACTTTCATTCTTCCCTGGCCCCTAACATAGAAATTGGACAATTATGACCTCCCTTAGGTATTATTCCTTTTACCCTTTTGATATTCCTTTAATAAATACAATTATTTTAATTTCATCAGGCTTAACAGTTACTTGAAGACACCATGCCATACTAAACAAAAATTTTAAACAAAGAAAAAAAAGTTTTTATTTTACTATTATTTTAGAAATTTATTTTACTATTTTACAAATTATTGAATATAAAGAAGCCCCATTCACTATTGCACTCAATTTATGGCTCAACTTTTTTCATTGCTACAGGATTTCATGGTTTACATGTAATTATCGGAACTTTATTTCTTACTGTCTGTCTTTTTCGAATAAACATTCTTCATTTCTCTTCCTATCATCACTTTGGATTTGAAGCAGTTGCATGATACTGACATATTGTAGATGTATGATTATTTTTATACATCTCAATCTATTGATAAAGATTCTAATTTTTTATAAATTTATCTTTTTTTAATAAATTTTATATATTATAATTAATTTATTACATTTAATTTCCAATTAAAAAATTTAATTTACTTTAATATAAATAATTATCCAACTTACTTATATAATTAGTATTTTATTAACAATTTCTATCCTTTTATTAATACTAAATTATTTAATCTCAAAAAAATCTTTTTAAGACCAAGAAAAAAATTCCCCATTTGAATGTGGCTTTGACTTTATGTCACCCCCCCCGCATACCCTTTAGAATTCAATTTTTTTTAATTAGTTTAATTTTTTTAATTTTTGACATCAAAATCGTTCTTTTAATCCCTTTAATTCATATATTTAAAATATTTAATTTACCAATAATCTTAACTTCTGTAATATTTATTATAATTCTAATTTTTGGTTTATTCTTAGAATACATTGATTGAAAAATCTAAAATTTATAAAATCATTTCCAAGGATATTAGTTTAAAATAAAAACATTTAAATTGCATTTAAAAATTATAAATTTTCTCATATATCTTACCTCTTAAAGTAAAAAATTACAATTTAATTTCGACTTAAATACTGGTTTAATATAAAAATCTAAAAGAACTTTAAAAAATCTTTTAACTAAAACCAAGATAGAGGTAAATTATTGTTAATAATTCCATTGAAACTTTTTAACTTTCTAGTTAAAGTAATTTAAAATGAACTTCTAATTCATTACCTATGATAAATTTCTAAATCATATTACTTTAAGTTTCTTTAATTATAAATAAAATTAGTTTTAACCAAATTAAGAAATAATGAATATTATTCACCATCCTCCACTTAATTACCCTTTATATATTCTATATTCTAAAAATAAAAATAATTAATAATTTAAATATAGTTTAAAAAACATTATATTTTCACTATAAAAATAATATTCTATATATTTATTTAAAAATCCACTAATTTTCTTAATATCTTCAATATTATGCTTTATGCCTTTATAAGCTATTTAAATTTTTAAAATAATAAATATATTCACTTCAAAATATTAATAAATAAATATACAAAAATATATATTTTATATATAAATTTAAAACAAAAATATTGAATTATATATATGAATGAATTTTTTCCTAAATATTCTAATCAAGATTCTGATCAAGATATATTCTACCTCTATCACTTTTACCCCCACAATATTTAAAGGATTATACAATCACAAATATAAATAATTTAAATACCACATTGAACTCACATAAAAATTTAAATAATAAAATTTTCTTATAAAATTATTAAAAGCTAAAAATATTCCAATGATTAATTCACACATACAACTTCTTAAAGTTAATAGTTTCAATCCCGCCCTTAAATAAGCCCCATATAAATCATAAAAAAACAATCAACTTAATATAGATCCTACAAAAATTCTTATCATTACTAAAATTATTATAGATAAGTTCATTAAATTATTTTCTTTTAAATTATAACTATAAAATTTTATATTAAAAAAAATATGTAATAATATAAACGAATAGAATAAGAAACAGTAAATATTAAAAAAATTAAAATTAAAACTACTAAAAATTTATTTGCTATTAATATATATACTTCCTCTATAATAAAATCCTTTGAATAAAATCCAGTTATAAATGGGAACCCGCACAAGGCTAAACTAGAAATTATAAATCTCATTGTAGTAAAAGGAATTACTTTATTTAAATTCCCTAACAAACAAATATCTTGATTATTTATTATAGAATGAATAATAATCCCCGCACACATAAATAACATAAATTTAAAAATTGCATGAGTTAATAAATGATAAAAAGTAACAATCTTTATCCCCATTCTTAAAATCATTATTATTAACCCTAACTGCCTTAAAGTAGATAAAGCAATAATTTTTTTCAAATCATTTTCAACATTAGCTATTAACCCAGATATAAATATAGTCAAAACTGATAAAAATAATAAAAATAAATTTACTTTACTCCCTAATAAAAATCTGTTAAATCGAATCATTAAATAAACCCCAGCAGTAACTAAAGTTGAAGAATGAACTAGCGCTGAAACTGGTGTTGGAGCTGCTATTGCCATGGGTAATCACGTAGAAAAAGGAATTTGAGCTCTTTTTCTAATTGCAGCTAATAATATTATGAATATTAATAATTTATCCTCCCTTAACATTCAATAATTTCACCTCCCTTTTATTAACAATAACCCAATCCTTATCAACAACCCCACATCACCCACTCGATTACATAAAACAGTAACTATTCCTGAATTATGAGATATAAAATTTTGATAGTAAATTACTAAACAATAAGAAACTAACCCCAATCCATCCCACCCAAATAAAATTCTAATAATCCTAGGAGAAATAATTATTAAAATCATAGATATAATAAACAAAATCACTAAATAAATAAAACGTTCAATAAATTTTTCCCTATATATATATATACAGGGTGTCACTGAATGTTTGGTACTTTTCTCATATTTAGATAGAGCGAGCCAAACTGAGTCGAAAAGTCATGTACCATTTTGCAATTTTCGCGATAGTTGATGAGTTATTAATGATTAAAAATCGCCGTATTGGCCCGCCCACCGCCAAATCCAAGCACGCGGTGAGATGCGGCCGCCTCGCGGTCGGCGCGCGGGCAGTTGTTTACTCCAAGCGGCGATGATGACACGGCGCGACGCACGAGCGGCGCGTAACGCCGGGCCCCCGTCCTGAGCGATGATAGTTTCTGGCCTTTTTTAAACAGAAATAAAATTTTCTAACACAGAAAAATTTTTTGTGCGTACGTATGTACATACGTGTGTACATGCATACACACAGGAACATATCAATTGTACTGCTTAAAAAAGCGATTACTCAATTTACTTTTTTTCTTTTAGTAAGTAACGGTTGTCTTTAAGAAAGAATATTTTCTTGATGATAGTCTTAAAATGTACAAATTTTAGAAAGAGTCTTTATCATGTACTCGAAAGAAGAATTTATACTCCTTCAAAGAACATAATAAAATTTTATCAAAGAAAAGTCAAAATAATAAATAAAGTAATATGAGGACCCTCGAGATTAAAATAGGAGAAGTCAAGGCTATGAGGGTCAGACGCAGATCACAGTGAGTAATATCAGAAATAACTGATTTATTCGTCGTTTTGATACATTACATCGATCCGTACGTTTCGGCTCAGTTTTGAGCCATCTTCAGCGGTAGTTACAGAAATTAAGTTACACGTTCTCCGTACCGTATGGTGAGTATACTGATTCAAAGTATCAGAAAAATAGATCAATTGATCCATATCTGTAAATTTGTTCAATTAATGTTGAGATATTAAAAAGATCCCTTAGGAAACTCACCATTCGGTCTGAAAAACGTGGAATACAGAGCCATGTACATAATGAATACTCTCTGCGAGAAGACTTGACGATCTTGTCGACACGACACACAATGATATGAAAGGTCTTGCAAGAAGAGGCATGTCGTAGGTCAACACACCGGCGAGGATTATAACAAAGCACGATTTGACACCGTCACAATATTACATGTACCAATAGTAAAACCCCGATTTGCCAACGACCAAAGTTCATGAGCATGGATTACAATTTGCTCAAAACCGTGACATATGCATGATGCAAAAAATCCGTGTCAGTTTGAGACGGTGTCAAATCGTGCTTTGTTATAATCCTCGCCGGTGTGTTGACCTACGACATGCCTCTTCTTGCAAGACCTTTCATATCATTGCTGTGCATGTGTCGTGTCGATAAGATCGTCAAGTCTTCTCGCAGAGAGTATTTATTATGTACATGGCTCTGTATTCCACGTTTTTCAGACCGAATGGTGAGTTTCCTAAGGGATCTTTTAATATCTCAACATTAATTGAACAAATTTACAGATATGGATCAATTGGTCTATTTTTCTGATACTTTGAATCAGTATACTCACCATACGGTACGGAGAACGTGTAACTTAATTTCTGTAACTACCGCTGAAGATGGCTCAAAACTGAGCCGAAACGTACGGATCGATGTAATGTATCAAAACGACGAATAAATCAGTTATTTCTGATATTACGCACTGTGATCTGCGTCTGACCCTCATAGCCTTGACTTCTCCTATTTTAATCTCGAGGGTCCTCATATTACTTTATTTATTATTTTGACTTTTCTTTGATAAAATTTTATTATGTTCTTTGAAGGAGTATAAATTCTTCTTTCGAGTACATGATAAAGACTCTTTCTAAAATTTGTACATTTTAAGACTATCATCAAGAAAATATTCTTTCTTAAAGACAACCGTTACTTAATAAAAGAAAAAAAGTAAATTGAGTAATCGCTTTTTTAAGCAGTACAATTGATATGTTCCTGTGTGTATGCATGTACACACGTATGTACATACGTACGCACAAAAAATTTTTCTATGTTGTTAGAAAATTTTATTTCTATTTAAAAAAGGCGAGAAACTATCATCGCTCAGGACGGGGGCCCGGCGTTACGCGCCGTTCGTGCGTAATCATCGCCGCTAGTAGAAAACAACTGCCCGCGCGCCGACCGCGGGGCGGCCGCATCTCGCGCTCGCTTGGATTTGGCGGTGGGCCGGGCTAATACGGCGATTTTTAATCATTAATAACTCATCAACTATTGCGAAAATTGCAAAATGGTACATGACTTTTCGACTCAGTTTGGCTCGCTCTATCTAAATATGAGAAAAGTACCAAACATTCAGTGACACCCTGTATATCTATATATATAAGTCACGTCTTCTGTCTGTCTGTACGCGAACTACTCATTCGTTAGTGGACCAAATTTTTACCAAAAGTATATGAAGTAGGGGTAGAATTTTCCGGGGATAAAAATGTCGTGGTTAATTTTTCATTACCGATCTTTTTGGAAACCGGTTCCGAAATTTTTTCAAATTTTATATAATTTTTCCAATTTTTTGGGAAATAATTGACCGAATCTCATTCGTTAGTGGATCGAATTTTTACCAAAAATATATGAAGTAGGGGTAAAATTTTCCGGGGAGTGCCATAAAGTGTATAGTTTTTTGTTACCGATTTTTTGGAAACCGGTTTTTCGAGGATGGGTTTAATTGCCATCATTTAATTGCCATACAAATTTATATAAAAATATATATAAAATAAAGAAAAAATAAAGAAAAAGAAGAAGTGAAAACAAGAGACTATAAGTTGTAGATATGTATAGATATGTATAAATCTATATATATTTATTATATATATAAAATATATATATTTATATATATAAAATAATTCACCGAATCTCAAACCCTGAACCGAATTTTTACCAAAAGTATATGAAATAGGGGTAGAATTTTCCGGGGAGTGCCACTATGTGTATAGTTTTTTGTTATCGATTTCTGGAAACCGGTTTTTCCAATTTTTATAATTTTTCGGGAAATAATTGACCGAATCTCAAAGAATTATAGATTAAACAGGGGTAAAATTTTCCGGGGAGTGCTATAAAGTGTATAATTTTTTGTTATCGATCTTTTTGGAAGCCGGTACCAAAATTTTTTAAATTTTTCGGGAATTAATTGACCGAATCTTAAAGAATTATACATAAAGAAGGAGTATTATTTCCCGGGGAGTGCTATAAAGTGTACTATTTTTTGTTACCGATCTTTTTGGAAACCGGTTCGCTACATTTGCATTTATGGAACTCCAACAAATGTATTAACTCTTTGGATTAAATATAAAGATCATATGATTGAGGACTTTGTACATAACAATGTTGTCAATCCTGAAAATATGGCTTTAAATCATATACAAGAAATTTTAATAAATAATGGAAGTAGCTGTGAGAATTTTCAATTGCCAAATCCAACTCCAGTAAATATTTACATAACAGAGTATAATGTGAATGAAGAAAGAATACGTGGTGATTATTTATTATCGACATTAAATGCTGAGCAAAAGCACGTATACGATATTGTCATGCGAGCAATTGAAAATGAAAATGAACTGTATCGGTTATTTTTTATTGATGGGTTTGCAGGAAGTGGTAAAACCTACTTATTTAACACATTTCTAAGTGTTATTCGAGGAAGAAACGAGATAGTTCTTCCATGTGCTTCGACTGGAATTGCAGCAACACTTCTAAAAGGAGGAAGAACTTATCACTCTCTATTCAAGCTTTCAATTCCAATTGATGATAGCGCTAAATCTAATATCAGAGGAAATTCTCAAGCTGCACGAGAACTGATCATTGCCAAACTAATTATATGGGATGAGGTGAGCATGACTGTTGGACATGCTTTAACAGCAGTTGATAAACTTTTAAGAGATTTAATGAAGAATCCTCGACCATTTGGAGGAAAAGTAATTTTATTTGCAGGAGATTTTAGACAAAATCTTCCCGTAGTGCCACATGCACAAAAAGCAGCTATAATTGAGTCGACTGTAAAATACAATTCTATATGGAGGAATGTAACTCAGATTAAACTAAAGCAAAATATGAGAACTGGAGAAGAAAAAGAATTTGCAAATTGGCTAATGCAACTCGGAGATGGTAAATTATCAAATACGGATGGACTACATCTGGATACAATTGAAATTCCCCAGAATTTTATATCAAAAGAATCTCTTATTGCTGAAATTTTTGGTGATAGAATCACCATGGAACAGATTAAAGAAAATCCAGATCGAACGATTCTTTGTCCTAAGAATGAGGATACATTTAAAATTAATGACGAAATTCTTTGTCTAATGGAAGGAGAAAAAAAAGAGTATCTCTCAATTGACTCTATTGTAAGTGATGATCCACAAGAGCAATTGAATTTTCCAATTGAGTTTTTAAACTCTCTGACACCTTCTGGAATGCCAGTTCATCGACTTAAAATAAAAGTCAGTGCTACAATAATCCTATTAAGAAATTTAAATACTAAAAAAGGACTCTGTAATGGCACAAGATTTATTGTTACTAATTTGAAAAATAATCTAATTTATGCGGAGGTTCTAACTGGTCCTGCTCGAGGACAGATTGTCTTTATTCCAAGGATAGATTTAATTACAAGTGATTTGGAACTGCCATTTAAGTTTAAACGAAGACAGTTCCCTATTCGAGTGTCATTTGCTATGACAATCAATAAATCACAAGGACAAAGTTTAGAAAAAGTTTGGATTTATTTGCCACATCCTGTATTTGCTCATGGTCAACTTTATGTGGCATTTTCTAGAGCAACCAGAAAGGAAAGTGTAAAAATTAAGATTGATGAATTTAGCAATCAAGGACATCTAATAGAAGGAAGTAAAAAATGTTTTACAAAAAATGTAATATACAGAAAAATTTTATAAATTTAGAATTATAAAATTGTATGAGTAATATAATAATTAAAATGTTAATAAAATATATATTTAAAAATTTTTATATAAATTATATGAAAAATTATAAATATTAAAATTGTAAAAGTAATTTTATAAATAATAATTAATTGCAAACTACTTCCACATTTATGGGCCGATTCTCTCAAATTTGGTACCAAAATGCAAATTTTTCGGGGATAAAAATGTCGCGACTTTTTTTTGTTTTACGCCTTCTCCCCCTACTCACCCACGCACAAAACATACACACCTAACGCGCACACACACGCCTGAATTATATTAATATATATATACAGATCTATATATATCTATATATAGATCTATAGTTTTCTAGCTTTGAGGTCTACGTGGTAGCTTTGAGCCCCGCGCGAAGCGCGGGCCGAAACGCTAGTATAACTATATACTATAATTATAGAAGAAATCAAAAAAAATAAAGCTAATAAATAATAACGAAATTCAATCAATAAAAATAAAAATTTCTATATTTACAGAATTAACTCTTATTATTATCCACTCTATTATAACTACAAAATCTAGATAATTTATTAATAACCTTGATAGAAATAAAAATAAAAACATTAAAAATATTAAATAATAATAAACAAAAATATTTAAAATAACTTAAGATACTTTAAAATATAATTTTATAATTCCACAAATTAATGTTTTCTCTTAAACTACTTAAATACATAAATATTAATAAATTTATTAAAATTAAAATTAGAGGCATTATATGTAAAATTACAACCAAATATTCCTTTATCACACTTAAATTAAACTTAGTTTCTAAATATACACTCTCCCCATGCTGAACATAAGAAAATAAATATAATGAATAAGCTCTTCTAAAAAAACAAACTAATACTAAAAAAATTATTATCATTATATCTCAATTTAAAACTACCCCTAACATTAATATCTCTCTAAAAAATCCTAAAGAAAAAGGAAACAAAAAATTAATTACACATAACAAAAATCACAATATTCTTATCCTAGGAAATCCTCTTATCATTCCTTTATTTATAACTAATAATCGACTAAAAGTTTGCTCATAATACAAATTTACCAAATAAAATAAACCGGATGAACATAACCCATGAGAAATCATCATAATATACCCCCTTAAAAATCCTAACTTAAATAAAGTTAATATCCTACATAATATTATATTTATATGAACAACAGAAGAATAAGCTACTAATCTTTTTATATCCACCTGAGTCATACACACTAACCTTATCAATATCCCCCCTACAATTCCAATTCTAATAATTAATCAATTAAACTTTAATCTCATCTTAATAAATATTTCTAAAAATTGAATTAACCCATATCTCCCTATTTTTAATAAAACTCCCGCCAAAATTATTGATCCATAAACAGGTGCCTCTACATGAGCCTTGGGAAGTCAAATATGTATTAAATAAATTAGCATTTTAATGTAAAAAGCTTTGATAATTATTAAAAATCCTCCAAATCTAAATATAACTCTTCTTATTAAAATTTTTATTAAGGAGGTTGGTTAGTAAAATCAATTTGATAAGAATTAGTTCAAATTTATGGAGGACATTCGTCTATAGGAATCTGTCGTCCATGCCAAAGTTGAAGACAATCGTCTGCATGGTTGTCGAGTAATTAATTATTGAAGTTGTACTCTTATACATGGGCGACATAACCAAAATGTCACGATATATAATATAATCCTTGAAAGCATATTAAAAATGATAAGAATGTAATGAAAATAGGTGCAAATAATTCTTTACATATTTAGGAAGGAGCCTTGCCAAGGCTCAAACGATTTGTCTACATAGTTAGCAAGAAAATGTAAAAATAAAACAGCATGTTGTAGCTATTTTACGTAAAGCTATCGAGCACGCGACGGAGAGCGGCAACGTCGCATTAGAGTCGGCCCTGATAAATCACGGGTGCCAATGGGGCCATAATTCAGTCACAGGTTATACAGAGAAAGTAAATTTTCGGAACACAATTTGATGAAAACAATTGTCAAATGATTGACGCTTTATTTTATTATTTCATTATTATTATTTTTTATCATTACAAATGATGTAGAATCAAATGTAGAGAGACGTAATGCGAATTAAAATTTGTTAATTGAAAATTTCAATAACACTTAACAAATTTTGTATAATAGAATTAAATATCAAAGAAAATAATAAACGTAATTACATTTGAAGTAAAAGCAAAAATATTTCTATTTTAATCCATTAAAGTTAATTAAGAACGACTGCACCAACAAACTTGTTGAAAATATAAAATAATATAAATTTATATATTAAATAAATTAATATATTTTATTAAACAGATATATTATGCTATTAAACTTTATAACGCAGCACATGACATGTGCGAAAACAGTAATACTTAAATATAGCTTACAGCATACATATCACAAATTTATTTGAGCAGCTCTTCGAAATGACTTATGATAGTATTCAGCATTTTTTTTGTTTTAATCACTTGCTTTTTTCCATTCTCTTTCTTTTCAAGTAGTGATATAATCTCTTCCTTTCCTTGGCTGTATGCATGTTGTAATAGAACGTAGCTAATACCTGCATTAGCCATTCTTTTTCTTATCTCGTTGGATACGGAATTTGACAAAGGTACAATTGATTTGAAATTCTTGTCGTATTGCAACATTTCTACGTACTTTTTATTACTGGTAAGTAATTCGTCGACTGTGAAGTTATAAAAGGCCACGTTCTGTAGCATTACTACATCGTACATTGCATCGTGAGCTTTTTCTGGATGTAGAGCAAAGTTTCGAGCTGCCAGCTTTACTAAACTGCAATCTTCACCGGGAAACTTATTCCTAAAAAGTGGCAGAGTGTCTACGAAACCGTCAATAACGTGGGTAAATTCTGTGACGAGGCCTACTTGATTGATAAGACGTATAAGTCGTGGAGCATCAAAGGCACAATTATGTGCAATTAACACGCAAGGCTTCTGTAAACCCTTTAAAAATTGGAGCAATTCGTTCGCAACTACGTGCAAAGGCTTCGCAGGTACGCTTCTTCCGTGTAAGAATAGATCGTGTCCTTCGTTGGTTAGTCCATTGACTTTTGAAGCAGCCAAAGATATATTTTCGTTTGGCCTTATGTATTCATTGAACATTGTGCTCCCACATTTCATAGCAACCTGTAAGACTTCGCAAGTCAGTTTTAACCCCGCAGTTTCCAAATCGAAAAAAACCAAAGCTGTGGAGTTATTATCGTGATCGAAATTGTTTGCTAAGCTTGGCAACTCAGTAGATGATGTATCGCGGTCAGTTTCTACTGCAGGCATGCTCAATAGACCGATGTGACTGCTATAAGTTTCACCTTCGAGATGATCCCGTCTGTTTCGTAATTGAGATCTCTGTTTTCTGAGAGCTCGTCTTCGCGTTTTGAAAAGTGGTGTCTTCGCTTTCGTCGACCGTATCCGAGCTGATTTCGCACATCTTTCTACGTGTTTAGACAAATGTGATCCTGGACTCAATTCGTAATGTTTATATACCTCTTGTACATATTTTTCTCCGCAATTTTTTTGGGCAAACGCGGATGCATATCTAAAATCAGCAGATTCGGAAAGACTGTAGCACACGGCTTTTGGCGCTTTCCTTGACATAATGTTATTCAGGCTTTCATTAGCCTGGCTCGAAGCGCCAGTCGAGAATTTCTCTGCGTTGTTTGCCAATTTATTAAAAAGTTCTTTCAACTCTTCAAATAAACGTTCGTTTTGAAAACCACCAAGAACGGTCGTATGTGTGTAATTTTCTGGATCCTTCGAATAATTGCACCAATCTCCGCAATTATCATGCATGTTAAAAGCATGGAATGGGATGTTCCTGATTGCAGCAGCCAAATTATCCGGATTTCCTGGATTCTGGGATACAGCATATGTGAAACATCTGTGTAAATATTTGATAGCTTCTGACGTCAGCTCTTTATTAGCATCACTTCTCTTGTCAATTTTGTATAACATATTTTTCACACCTCTCGAAGTGTGGTTTTTGTCTGAGTGCTTCACAACGGGGTGACTGCATGCATTTCTCACAGCGCAGATACTTGAACTGTCATCATCACCTATGAAAACTCCAACTTGTACGTTTTGCGACTTCAAAATCGTGCTATTAGCCGCTAGTTGAGCTGCAGTATCAGGCTCCATTGCTTTGGCACTGCCGTGGAAATTTAGACGACAGTCATGCTTTTCCTTCGCTTTTCCTAAATAGCATAAGCGGCACTCCCTGTTTCTCGTTGCAAAATCCAAGACTTTACCAG
Organism: Temnothorax nylanderi; assembly: GCF_030848795.1. NCBI lineage: Eukaryota > Metazoa > Arthropoda > Insecta > Hymenoptera > Formicidae > Temnothorax > Temnothorax nylanderi. Next base: position 27,031 of record NW_027250043.1, read on the forward strand.
ATTGCGTCCCGATCATAGCAGCGTAGCCATTCAAACTGTCATACTGACGCCCTGAGCCTCGTTTGCTCCAACCCATGTCGTAAGAAACAAAGATTCGTGTTAAATCATTCATCGCTTGATCGACTGATTCGTCTGGCGCGTTATAGTCTTCTTGAAATTCACGCGAACTATCTGTTTCTTTCGTCGATAGAACTAAATCTTCGGATTCTTCTCTACTTCTAGAATCATCTGTTTCCTTCGTCGATAAAACTGAATCTTCGGATTCTTCTCTACTTCTAACTAGAAACCCGCTTCGAAGATCTTCAGGCCTATACATCATTAGGGAAAAATAATGAGAGTAAGAATACGAAGGAGATATAATAAATGTCTGAGTTTTTGCTGTGTATAATTATAGATTTTATTTATAATTTTGGATTGGATACAAACATAATTTCTTACATTATTTACGAGTCATTTTATAATAACCATAAGTACAATTATTAAAAATTTATATGTATATTTCCTATAAGCATGTAATCATTGTAAAATTTATTATCATTAAAAGAATATAAACTTTTAAAATAAAAAATAAACATTTGAAAAAACTGGATTTTATTGTAAAAAAAGTCTAAGTCTAATACAATTATGTCTAATACAATTATTATTAACCTTTGCAATTTAGTGAAAATAGAAAATAGAGAAAACAAATGCTCGTAAAAATCCTGACGCCAATAAACTTACAAAAGTTTTTCCAAAGACTCCACATTTTGTATTGTTAAAGATCGTTCTAATTTTGTGGCTTCTTGACAGCTTTGCTTTGCAACTAATTCAATTATAGGTCCAATCTCTCTCTCATATCGTTTGTACGAAATCGAACTCATGTTCGGGATATTCAGGCACTGCAGAAACTTGTTAACAGATGTGTACCCTAATCCTGAGTGTACAGTCCCTGTACAAAAGTCCCATCGTTAGAAAATGTAAATATTTTATTTAAATTTTTATTTTTATTAATGAATTATACAATTTGCAAATATGTAAAAAGATTTATAATGTACAACTTACCTAACGCTGATTTAGTGTTGACATCGTATTTCATGGACTGATTTTTTGGTCCAGGATGATTATATCCACTCGGTACCTTATTCATTAGCAGGCAGTTTTGGCAGAGTACAGAAAATACTGAGGCCAAACCATATCTCTTTTCTTGTTTAATATTTCTCATCCATAAATCCTCTTTACAGAAAGTACAGATCATGTGTTGCGACATAACCTTTATATCAATTATACGTCGCCCATCAACCACGCATTCTGTTTCTTCTGTCTCGGCTTTTCTTCGCCGCTTTCCATTCTCCACTTGCTGTAAACAACGATTGTACTGCTTTACAGTTTGCAGTTTTCCTTTCCACCTTTTCATTTTCGTTGAAAACACAAAAATTAAATACTCCAAGATCTCTCGCGTTTCTGACTTCCCAAGGCCCGAGGTTACTTGTGTATCAGTGCTACCAGCTACTGAGAACGAAATTGCGTGGTTGCCACATTTCAACGTGAATAATAACGTATTTGGGTTTTAATTGTACAAACAACAAATTAAAACCTTAAGAAATAGCTAATAAAATGCATTCCACATATTTATTTACTAAAATTCGTTTATTTCACGCGATGAAAAGTGTGATTATTTAGAGTTGGCAGCGTCCGTGTAAAAGTGCAGGCTATGTGCGCGCTTGAACTTTTTGCACTTAAAAGAGACATAAATATATATTGGGCGTTGGAGAGAGAAAGACAGCAAAAAGCAACGCTACACCTATAAGCTTTCCCCTCTTGCCGCCTGCTCCGCAATGACTGTAACAACCCTCCTTAAAACAAATTTTAAGGTTATTCTACAAAAATAAAAATTAAAAATATAAACCAACAAGGGCGCAGAAATCAATAACATATAAACTATTAAATAATATGAAGATATTAACCGCTCAGGATTGCCCCCTCAATATACAATTAATATAAAAGTAGGGATTAATCTTACCTCAAACATAAAATAAAATATAAATAAATCCAATGACATAAAAAATAACATTAATACTAATAATAAATTAATAAAAACTATAATCTTAATTTCTCCCTCTTTTTGTAAACATATCAACATTAACCCTACAATTCAAAAACTTATCATAATTAATCACACAGAATAATAATCTATACCTAAATACTTAAAAACTATATTTAATAAAATCTCTTTATATATATATACATAAAAATCAATATTAATCTTAAAAAATAACAAATATTATAATAAAACATAATTATTTTATTTTTAACTATCAAATTTAAAAAAACAACCGCAAACACAAATTTTACCATATATAAATCATACTATTTATAAACCTCTTATTTATAAAATTTTTTTTAAATTTTCTAATATTTAAACTATAATATAAATCTCTACCATAATATCAAATAATTTGAACCAACAATCCTAACCCCAACACTCCCTCACAAACTCTAAAAATTAAATAATAAATTAAATAAAATTCTATATTATAAACTCCAAAACATATATACATAATTAATGAAATATTTACCACTACCATCTCCATTAACATCAAAATAATTAATATATATTTATATATATAAATTAATAAAATATAAGAAATTATAAAAATTTGAATTCTAATTTACATTAAATCTAAAAAAATTAGTTTTATAATTTAAGATATTAAAAATATTAATTTTGTAAATTAAAAATAAATTCAAAATTTTAAAAACTATCAAAAAAATAATCTAATATTATACCCTTAATCTCCAAAATTAATATTCTTTATAAACTATATTTTGTTCCTACAATAAAATCTCATTATTAAATTAACCCATATTAATAAATAATTATGCCAAAAATACTTTTTTTAAATATTTTTTTATAATTTTATTATTTTTAATCCTACATATACTAATGAACATTCAACCTCACCCTATTCTCATAATTTTACTAATTCTTATTAATACCTTCTCAATTTGTCTAATAATTTCACTATGACAACCTTGGAACCGCAGGATAAATCCTCCGTTCCCAGTTTGAGCCGGGAAAGCAGCGGCCAAGCTGGGGAAATGTCGAGCGACCCGCCAACAGCGAGGGTGCAGAAGGTGCAGCCAGGTGCAGACCAAAGTGCGCTAGAAGGGGCAAACCAGCCGACGGAGGAACGCAGGGACGGTCTCTATCAGGCCGAGGACGAGGTCAATCCAGACCTTGTCAATTTCGTACGAAGCGAGGAGGCACAGAGATTGCTTGAGGTGGGCGTTCAGCCCGCTGGACAGAACGAGCGGAACGAAGGAGTGACCGAGGTGCAGGAGACGCACTCGGGAAGCGCCAGCCAAGCAGAGCCAGACGAGGACGAGGCAAACACGCGGATATAGCCTTTTGTAATGTATTTAGAAAAAGATAGGCTTAAGAAAGAATATTTGTAAGCGCTGAGCGTATTTTATTTGATTTTACTTTTATTGACATATTTTATAGAAAAGGGAGCACGCGAAGTGCAAGAGGTTTTTATTGTTTTATGAGAAAGGCAACGAGCCAATACATAGTTTACACATAGACATAGAATTAAGTTTGTAAGAGATATATACACTAAATACACACATGAAAAGAATACTTACCTATTAAAAATTCCTCCAGTCCCAGATCAACACGGCGAACACATAAATTACATAATATTAACGATAGCATTCATTCAGATGGATTCAGATAAGTTCAAAGTAGTCATACTTACATTCATTTTTATTCTTTTTGCCGTAGCAGTAGTTAGTATACTGTTACTGGTATATTCCTATAAAGTAGAATCAGAGACACATTGTTCACCATGAAGTTTAAAGAATACATAATTGTTTCATTCATAATATTTTTCCCATTATTAACAAGTTTCCCAGACACGGAAATCATACTTACACTTTACGCAATATTCACACTTTACATAATTATTTTAGGAGCGGAAGTAGATCCACGACCGATCCGCGAGTGACGGTCTTATTATTAAGTTACACTATTACACGAGATGCGAGCAGGACGCATGCCTGAGGACATACCTATTTTACTTTAATTATACAAACGCTATTGACAATTACACTATAATACACTTTACAGCGTTAATTACACCTGTCGGGCCATAAGCCGATAGAGAAAGCAGAGACAATCTGCACATGGAAGAAATTACCCATTAAAGTATTAAACAGCTTTACAGAGTTCCATCAACAAGATTTAACAGTCAAACAGTTATATTAAGGCCATCAGCCAACGAGATGCACGAAGTGCACAAGCCTAATTCAGTTTGCAATTCATTTAAGATATCTAAAGATTTTATTATAGAAACGACCCTATGGGGCAATATTCAATCAATTACAAGCATTTGCAACAATTTAAAGCATTTTTGAAGATTTACACCTTTTATTACACTCTCGACACTTTCTACACCTGTTTCTAAGATTCAGCGTGCGAGACGAGCCAGCGAAGGCTTTACACTCTAAACTACACTTTCAACACTTTCTACACCTGTTTCTAGATTCAGCGTGCCAGACGAGCCAGCGAAGGCTCTACACTTTTCAATTACACCCATTACACTTTCTACACTTGCATGTTAGAATTAAGCGTGCGAGATCGAGTCACCGAAAGGTGCTACACTTTTACACTTTCTACACTCGACGTCTTAGGATAAGCGTGCGAGATGAGCCAACGACGGCGGTTACACTTCTGATACACTTTTAGCACTCGGAGTGCAGATTCATTAAATTCATAGAATTTTCAACGTATTATTTACAGTTACATCTCACGGAAGAGAAACGAGCCAAATGGAGTTATTCCAGGCAAAGATATATTTAACATTGCAGATAGCATTGATTTTCATTATATTCAGTTACACTTTTTTACACTTTTGTGTACTTTCTACACTTTTAGACGGCATTGAGCCGATTTGATATTGTATTCGTTAATTTGATATTTAAACATTATTCCCTGTCAATTTAAGAATTCACTATTATGCGATTATGCGTGCGGTAAATTTAAGCCGCGTTATACTTACCTTATATACTTACCTTTATTACACCGACTCCGGTGATTAGATGAGACGATTCCATAGCGATCCTGGGTACCTGAAAGAAAAAGAAATTAATACTTACCTGGTTTACATTGGATTCGTCTTTTGTGACGTTGAGAGTCACTCGATGATAATCGAGTGACTTTGAGTTCGCTTGCGCGAAGTTTGCGTGCAGCGACGCGTTTGGTTCACGCGGGTGCAAAAGCCAAGTCGCGCCGTTGCACTTTAGTGTAGCATCTCACGAAAAGGTGCCGAGTCCAAAGAGCGACTCGGTGTACGAAGTGCAGATGGAATCGTACCATCTACACCTTGAGGTATGTGCCGCCAGTGCGAAAGTTGCGCGCCTAAAATGAGGACTCGGCGCATGCGTGAGTCTAAGGTGGGAGAACTCGACCCGTTCCTCACGGACAGTCCGTCGTGAGTTTTCGAGGCGTCAACACGTGTTGCGCCATACAATTCGGAAAAGACGTTCTTATCCCGTTGTCCACTAGCGTGAGTAGTGTGACTCATATTATTACGGACAGTCCGTCGCGAACTTTCGAGACGTTAACACGTGCGTACGTGTGGCGTCATACAAATCGAAGAAGGCGGTCTTATCCCGTTATCCGCTAGCGTCAGTAGCGTGATTAATCTATTTTTAGAGGCAGTGAGTGCGTGATACGGGAAAAATCCTATTGCGCTTAGGTAGATCATTACGATCCGTACGAAGATAGCGGCGTTTCGACAATCCTCGACGCGGTTACGCGCGATCGAGCGAATTCGTCCGCGAGTTGAGATTGCTGTACAAGCTAGAATAATAAACTATTATTTGTTTATAATAACCAAAAGTTATTGATTCGCGACCCCAGTGAATATCCTATCCTGAGTTCCGTATATACGCTTCGCTTAACAAGGGCGTGGCCGACGGCCTTGAACGCGCCTGCGACGTAAAAACGACAGCCATCTTGCTGAGAAGGAAGGACGGGGCAACGCAGCAAAGCAAGGTTTCTGTATTAGATCCTAAAAATACAGTGGCGACCGTAAACACAGCCCAAGTAGTAAGTGGCTATATTATAATTTTAATAATCCTATTCGTTGTTCCGGTCACAACCTAACCCTATATACTCTATTTTATTGTTTTAATCATAATTAGTGGCTTATTAATTATTTTTCTTTACTTCTCAAGTCTTATTACTAATGTCCAAAATAAATTCTCCATAAATTTTATTATATTAATTAATTTTATTATCAATCTAATCTTTTTCTATTATTTAAGATATACTAATTTTAAAAATAATGCCTGACCCTTACATTCTTACATAGAAACACAAATTTTTTCTACCTTTAACCAAGAAATATTTAAAAATTTATTCATAATCTACACATACCCTTACAATAATTTTACATTCTTATGTATATTCTTTCTACTAATCGCTATATTTATTATTATCAAATTATGTACCATTAAATCATCCTCCCTACGAAAAATTTCTCAAACAAATATGAATAAACTTACTAATGTTATTAAAAAATCCTTATTAAAACTACCCACTCCCCTCAATATTTCTTATTGATGAAATTTTGGTTCCTTATTAGGAATATTTTTATTCATTCAAATTATTAGAGGATTCTTTTTATCACTACACTACTGCCCCAATAATCAACTTGCATTTTCAAGTATCATTCATATTATACAAAATATTTCAAATGGATGATTAATACATAATATTCATATTAATGGTTCTTCTTTTTTTTTATTTGTATATATACTCACATCGCCCGAGGAATCTACTATAATTCTTTCAAACTAATCGATACTTGAATAATTGGAGTAAGAATTTTTTTAATTTCTATAGCAACAGCCTTCCTTGGCTACGTTCTACCGTGAGGCCAAATATCTTACTGAGGAGCCACAGTAATTACAAACCTAGTATCCACTATTCCTTACATAGGTCAAATAATCGTAATATGAATTTGAGGGAGATTTTCAATTAATAATGCAACACTAAATCGATTCTATTCTATACATTTTATCCTCCCATTTATCATCCTAATAATAGTAATTATACATTTATATTTTCTTCACATAACTGGCTCTTCAAATCCTCTAGGAATTAACAGTAATTCCTACAAAATCCCCTTTTATATTTATTTTTCCTTTAAGGATATATTCGGTTTCATATTATTCCTAACAGTTTACTCAATCTTAATTTTCCAATACCCATATATTTTCAGAGATCCAGATAACTTTACCCCTGCTAATCCTATAATTACTCCTATTCATATTCAACCCGAGTGATATTTTCTATTTGCTTACGCCATTCTATGATCTATCCTAATAAACTAGGAGTCCTGGTCCTTTTAACTTCTATTTTAATCCTTTACACCCTTCCCTTAATTAATCCTTGACATATGCCTTGAAGACCGCCCTCTCAATTATTATTTTGACTATTCATTAATAACCCTATCATTTTAACTTGAGCAGAAGCCCAAGTTATTGAAATCCTTTTATCTCTATTAGCCAATTTTTTTCATCTTCTTACTTCCTATATTTTATTATTCTTCCCTGATGTCACTATTCTTGAAAAAAACTAACTTATTTATAAATAAAAAATTTAATTAATGATCTTGTTCAAGAATATATTTTGAAAATATAAAAAAGAAATTCAAACTTTCTATTAATTTTTTCATAAATTACTATTATAAATATAAATTTAAACCCTATAACCAAAATTATATAATTTAATACTAAAGGCAAAATAATTTTTTAACATAAATATATTAACTCATCATACCGCATTCGAGGTAAAAGTCCTCGCATAAAAATAACTAATAAAATCACAATATTTAAAAATAAACACATTAAATTTATATTTAAATAAATATTTGTAAATAACAATAACATTACATATCTAAAAAAAATAATTATACCATACTCCGCCATAAAAATCAAAGCAAATCCCCCTCTAAAATATTCAATGTTAAACCCTGAAACTAACTCTGATTCCCCCTCTACAAAATCTATAGGTCTACGATTTAACTCCGCTAATACTCTCATAAAAAATACTAAAAATAAAGGAAATAATGATATTAAATATCAAAAATTCATCTGTCATATTATATAATTAGAAATTCTATATCTTTCTCTCAAAATTATAGTAATTAAAATAATTATAATAAATCTAACCTCATAAGATAGTGTCTGAGCTACTACACGCATTGCTCCAATTATAGAATATATTGAATTTGAAGATCATCCTATCAATAAAAATATATACCCCATAACTGTTAAAATAATCATCACTATTAATAAAGAATAATTTATATAATAAATATTAGTAATTAACGGTATTATTATTCAATTCATTAATATCATAAAAATCAATAAAATAGGACAAATATAAAATAAATAATAATTAGATTATAAATTATAAAAAATTCTTTCTTAAATAATTTTACTGCATCTCTAAAGGGTTGTAAAACCCCTCTTATCCCAACCTTATTTGGACCCTTTCGTAATTGAACATACTCCAAAATTTTCCGCTTTAATAATGTTAAAAAATGCAACCCCCACTAATACAATTAACAAATTATAATATTCTAATTAAATTCAATATCAAATATATAAATATCTCTAAAGAAAATATTTCTCCCTCACAAAATTAAATATTAATATTATTACTTATACAATGAATCTTCTTATACTTATATTAAATTCTAAATTTAATGCACTTATTCTGCCAAAGTAATTATAAATAAATAAATTGTTATGCTACAAAATATTAAAATAATTTTAAAAATAAAGACTTTTGTACAAATATTTTTCAAATAATTATAGATAGAAACCGATCTGGCTTACGCCGATCTAAACTCAATCATGTAAAATGTTAAAAGTCGAACAGACTTAAATATTAAACATCTACATTTAATTTTTATTTTAATTCAACATTGAGGTCGCAATCATTTTTATCAATAAGATCTATCCAAAAATATTACGCTGTTATCCCTAAGGTAATTAATTCTTTTTAAATTTTTTAACCATTTTTTCAATTATCCATTAATATATTAATAATATTTTAATTAAAGTTCCACAAATTAACAATCCTCCCAACTAAATATATTTTTAATATTTTATTCCAAAAAATTTTAATATTATCTTATATTAAATTCTATAAGGTCTTCTCGTCCCATAATATTACCTAAGTATTTTTACTTAATTAATAATTAAATCTCTAAATTTATAAGACAGTATAAATTTCATCAATTCCTTCATCCTAGCTTCCTTTTAAATAACAATTGATTATGCTACCTTAGTACAGTCAATATACTGCAGCCATTTAACTAAATCATAGAGCAGAAAACAATTTTATATTATTATCATAAAACCATGTTCTTATTAAACAGGTGAATTTATCCTTTTGCCTAATTCCTTAATATTATATTTTAAATATTTTTTTCTCTAAATAATTTTTTACTTTTACTAATATTATCATTATTATTTAACTTATTTAATTTAAATTAATATTTTCTTTTATTATTAAATCTTATTTTTAAAATCTATAATTATTCTAAATCTATAAATTATTAAATTTTTTCTATTAAATTCAAATATTATAAACATCTTATAATAATTTTTAATAAAACTTATTTTAAATTATATTTATCCCTTAAATGCCACACCTCTCAAGAATCTCGTAAATGACACATGGGGTCTAAAAGACCCCAGCATGAAAAATGTCTCCTTACTTATTGATTTTTTGATATTTAGTTATGAAAATTATTTTCAATGTTGTTCAAGGCTTAGAAAGAGAATAAAATGCTTATATTGTTAAAATTTCAATTTCAAAATAGTATAAAAAATTAAGATCGCCAACAGTTAAAATATTGGCTCCAAAATAAAAAAAAATAAAAAATAAAAATAAATAAATATGAGCTCCATTTTTGGCGGGAACATTTGAAATATATCATTCTAAAGGGTCTGGGGTCCGCTGGACCCCGGGTGGCATTAAGGGTTATAATTTATCCCATAATATTATATTCTATAAAAATATTAATATTAAAAAATTAAAATACTTTATATAAAATTAAATTTAATTAAAAAAAAACTAGATATTAAAATCGACTAAAATATATTCCCTAATAAATTATTTTAAATAATTATTTTACATTAACAATTACAATCTATTAACTCTTTCAATTTCGAGAAAAATAAAATTTCTTACTTATATTTTAATAATCCTGATACCAAAGGTACAATAAACTGAATTTATTTTATTAAATTTTTAACTTTTCACTTACATTACTTTTCATATAATTTTTCTTTATTAATTCATTTATTATAATTCAACTTTCAAATTTTTATAGATATTTATTTAACAATATTTATTATTCTTCTAAAATAAATTAACCTTAAAATATTAATTATATATATTATATC
>NW_027250043.1:42500-47774 GCF_030848795.1 Temnothorax nylanderi
TCGTCCCTCTGATATAATTACGGACAACGGAAATGTAGTGAAACCGTTTTCTATTTCTTGAAATAACACTCTAATATGTAAGTTTTTGATTTATATAATGCTCCTAGACTTATTCTATCTGCTACGTTCTACAAAATCTGATATTTAGTTTTTAGATTCGGCGTATTTTGGAAACTATGTCCAACTAATTAATATTTGCGAGTCATACACGCTTGAAAAGGACCGAATTTTGCGGTTGAAACGTAGCGTCTTTTTAATAATAAAATTGCCAGTTTGGTCGAACAAAACTCCTGTGCTAATTGTTAATTATTTGCTGGCGACTCAACTTCTCAGTTTTGTTTTATAAATAATACCAATTCTTGAAATATGAATTCCTATTGTTTACCTTATCATCAATTTCAGCAATCATTAAATTGTTTTTAAATAATACTTATTTGTGTAACAAGTGCGGGAAGTTGAGGATTGGACACGGGTGCGGAGTGGACGCACGAGCCGAAGGCGAGTGGCCCATTACGCGCGTGTTTTTTGTGCGAGAAATGGCCGGTTCCACACACGGGAAATTTTCCACTCGAAGCAGTGCGGTAATATCATATCTCATTACCGCACTGTTTCGAGTGGAAGGTTTCTCGTGTGTGGAATTGGCTATTTCTCGCACGGGGAACACGCGCGTAATGAGCCGCTTTCCGCGCACGTGTGATATAAAATCTATTAAAGGAATAGAATGTTATGCAATATTTCTTTATTTCTCACTTTTCACTTACTTTTTCTGTATGAATTTTCTGTAGTCTTTATTTCATTACTTAAGTACATTTAATTACTTACGTTTTAGATTTAGATATTAAAGGTTATTTTCCATCTTTTATGTCTTTTCCATCTTTCTTGAGCCATAGATTATAAAGTAGCTATGATCAGCTCTCACAATGTAAAGAAATGACTTGAGATTTGAGAAATTCTTACGTCTCAAGATTTGAGAAACGACTATGAATTCGGGCCTTACAGGTTGCAAGGAGTATGGCTTAGTGTTCAACTGGAAGAAGTGTCAATTTTTAGTCAAATCGTGGACTATCTAGGTTACGTCATAGAAGCAGGGCGATATCGACCATCCGATAGAAAGACGTTAGCGGTGGCCAAGTTCCCCAAGCCTACTACTGTGAAACAGGTTCAAAGTTTCTTGGGCCTTACGAGCTATTTTAGGAAGTTTATTGTCCACTTCGCGGTGATTGCCCGCCCGCTAACTAACCTATTGAAGAAGGATGCAAAGTTTGTTTTTGGACCAGAACAAGAAGCAGCTTTCGAGCAACTTAAGGCGGCATTGATGGAAAAGCCGGCATTACGTCTCTATCAAGTAGGAGCAGAGACTGAACTACACACAGACGCGTGTTCAGAGGGACTAGGCGCTGTCTTGTTACAAAAAGATTCCAATGATGGTCTTTTCCATCCAATATACTACGCTAGTTGGAAGACATCTCCAACGGAAGAAAAGTACACTAGTTTTGAGTTAGAGGTACTAGCAGTGGTGAAGGCATTGAAGAAGTTCAGAATCTACTTGTTGGGAATCTCTTTCAAGATAGTCACAGACTGTAAGGCATTTGCCTTCACGGTAAAGAAGAAAGACTCATGTTTGCGAGTATCGCATTGGATATTACTGATGGAGCAATTCCAATACTCCATTGAGCATCGGTCAGGAACGGCCATGCGTCACGTTGACGCTTTAAGTCGAAACCAGTGAGCGTACTACACGTGCAAGAAAGTCAAGATGCATTAATTGCAAGGATTCGAAAAGCTCAAGAAGAAGATGTAGAATTGCAGAAGATCATAGAAGCCACTCGACAAGGAAGAAACGACAAGTTTAAGTTAGTAGGAGGCGGAGTGCTGTATCATCTTGAAGAGGGATTAGATCAATTAGTTGTCCCAAGGTCAATGCAGTATGAAGTAATCAGGTTGGCGCATGAGCGAGGACATTTCGGATGGAGAAAAACAGAGTATGTCTTACAGCAAGAATTCTGGTTTCCTCGCATGAGACAGAAGATTCAGGCGCTAATTAATAATTGTGTGAGATGTTTACTGACTAAAAAGAAGCAAGGACGAGCGGAAGGTCTCTTGAACCCTATCGATAAAGGAGAACATCCGTTAGTAACCTACCATTTGGATCACTTAGGCCCCATGCCGTCAACAAGGAAGTGCTATAAGCATATTTTCGCTGTAGTGGATGCCTTTACAAAATTTGTTTGGCTTTATCCGGTGAAGTCCACGACTGCAGACGAAGTGGTGACTCGAATGAAGAAACAAGCAGCTATTTTTGGAAATTTCAGAAGAGTGATTACAGACAGAGGTTCGGCTTTTACCTCCAAGACGTTTGAAGAATATTGCGCTGAAGAAGGAATCGAACATATCTTAGTCACTACAGGAGTACCCAAGGAAATGGGCAGGTGGAAAGAATTAATCGATGCATTATTCCTATCTTGTCCAAGATGTCACTTTCCAATCCGAGGAATGGCATAAACACGTTGACGTAGTACAGCAGCACTTAAATGCATCATTCAATCGAAACATTGGCAAATCCCCGTTTTGAAGTTATGATTGGAACACACATGAAGCTGAAGGACGACGTTAATCTGCGCAGCTTAATCGAGAAGGAAATTCTTGAAAACTTTGAGAACCAGCGAAGTCAATTACGAGATGATGCAAGATCCAATTTGCTTAAGATTCAAGAAGAAAATCGAAAGACGTATAATCGCAAACGAAAAAAGGCACAGCAATATAAAGAAGGTGATATAGTCGCAATCAGGAGAATCTAACTAGGAGCGGTCCTTACGCTTTATCCTAAATTTTTGGGGACCATACAAAGTCGTGTCGTGATGCGGAATAATCGATATTTGGTGGAAAAGGTGGTGCTCACGAGGGTCCTAATCGAACGAGTACTGCAGCTGATACATGAACAACGTGGGCGCGTGGCGAAGAAGATTCTACGAGTCCGAGGATGAACCCGAACCGGAGGGCTCAAACGACGAGGGGAAGCTGACTGTGTCGAGGGCGACACAGAGTTGCAGAATGGGCCGAATGTAGGAGCAGTGGCTAGAGACATTTTTGTATAGGGATATTTCAGTATAGAGACATTCTAGTATAGAGACATTTCAGTGAGAATTCGAGGTTGGTGAGGGAGAGGCGTGTTGGAAGCGGCAGTTTTTGGAAGACGTGGATCGCGTGAGGAGGTGTGGCGATGAGTCTCGAGTATTCGTTTTCGTTTTATTAGAAGGTTTCCTCGCGCGGTGTGACGGAATATTGTTCTTGGCTAAAGATCCTACATATATATATATTATATATATATATATATATGGGACGATCCACGTCACTTTTACCCCCCATCTGTCCCAAAATTGGTATGGACGGATTTAATGACCAAGGGCGGAAAATGTTTGTCTTGAAAAGAGCTTTCAAAAGGCGTGTGGCATATATGCGCAATTCAACATGGCGTCATAGTTATGGCTGCTTAAAGGGATAATTCAAAATTTCAGATCCAACATGGCAGATAAAACGGTGAAAAGTAACTAAATTCATGTGAAAACTCAGTATTTGGGAAATTTTGGGGTCGCTGATTACGAATCTGAACGTAAAATTGTGAAATTCAAAATGGCGGATCCAATATTGCGGATGCAAATATGAGAAACGGACGAAAATTCCAGTAATGATTGAAAACTCTTACTGGAAGGTTTTTTGGGTCGCTGATCACGAAATTGTAGCTAATTTGTTAAAAAACAACAGACAAACCGTGTGTAATTGAAATTCTACTCTTAGCGTTACCCAGAGATGACGGCGTGGACGTGGTAGAAATTCATCTCCTTGGAGTGCTTTATTTTAGTGAGTTCCCTTTGCCTCTCACGCTTCGGGGTGCTTTATTTTCGTGAGTTCCCCTGGACTCTCACGCTTCGGGGTGCTTTATTTTCGTGACTATCGAAAGGAGTGGGAGAACGTTCCTTCAGCATATGTATTTCTTGCAAATTACCATACGTTATATTTCACGAGTTTCACGAATACGTTAAACGTTATAGCACAAGTACAGAGCGAATAATAAAGAAATATAACGCAACGCAAAATAGGTTGTCAACATGTCACAAAGGACAGAATTCTCCATTGGAGAGAGTCCTTATTTCTGCCGCGACGGTACGTCGCCACCGTCAACGCAGAATTCTCGGCTTAGGGACCAGGAGCCTTAATAACAAGAAGTGTTATGAAAAAGTGCTTGAGGAATGCTGGATGGACTAAAAGTAATTTGGGTAACGCTAAGAGTAGAATTTCAATTAACACGGTTTGTCTGTTGTTTTTAACAAATTAGCTACAAATTCGTGATCAGCGACCCAAAAAACCTTCCAGTAAGAGTTTTCAGATCATTTACTGGAATTTTCGTCCGTTTCTCATATTTGCATCCGCAATATTGGATCCGCCATTTTGAATTTCACAATTTTACGTTCAGATTCCTAATCGGCGACCCCAAAATTTCCCAAATACTGAGTTTCACATGAATTTAGTTACTTTTCACCGTTTTATCTGCCCATGTTGGATCTGAAATTTTGAATTTATCCCTTTAAACAGCCATAACTATGACGCCATGTTGAATTGCGCATATATGCCACACGCCTTTCGAAAGCTCTTTTCAAGACAAACATTTTCCGCCCTTGGTCATTAAAATCCGTCCATACCAATTTTGGACAGATGGGGGGTAAAAGTGACGTGGATCGTCCCATATATATACTTGATGAGTTTCAAATTGAAGTAGAATAGCTGGACTTCTTTAGACCCTGTGGATAGGCTCTCGTCGATACTCAATGAGTTTAAGTTCGCGCACAGAATTGAACTTAAAACTTAAGATCGGATTTGAATGTGATACTGTTCGTAAAAACCCAAGAGAGAACCCGGGCGAAGAAGTAAACTGTCTGAAGAGGATCTGAACTAAGAGAGTGAGCCCCGTAATGTCGCGATTTATATAGGAAGGTTCAAAGGATGGAAGGGGTGGATTTCGTTGTGGGAGGTGTCTGGTTTCGTTTTGGGAACTTTTGGTTGGCGGGATTCTTCTAATTTTGTTTAGAGGATTTCTTATTGAGCGAGATGTTTCTCACCCAAGAGGTAGATTCTTAAGTCCTTGCCTATCCTAGAAAGCTAGAGACGGTTATCGATTTTTCCGGTTTCCATTGGTGAGTCCCCTCGTAAGGCCCCCACTGTCTTATCGGGGGTGCAACCCAGCGATTCTTCCAGTGACTCATTTGTTTTCGACTATCG